>NC_133622.1:222250268-222550268 GCF_048593235.1 Sminthopsis crassicaudata | reverse complement strand
TGTACAGATAAGGCAACTGAGTCAAGAAACAAAAGATTGTACAGCTATGAAGTTCTGCATTAGCACAATTCAAATCCAGATCTTCTGACTTCCCATTGTGCTACACAGTGTCTAAACTGATCATATTCTATTTTAAATGATATTTGTTTGGATACTTATCTAATCTCCCTTACTAGAACTAGGCTCTTTGCAGATAAGGACCGGCTGAAGTCTTTGAAGACCCCAGAGCCATCCAATTATAGTGGTTTGCATGAAGTAGGTGATCCATCAATGTTTGTTCAGTGGATGAATAAATAATGAAGACATGATGAGAATGTATTTGGTAAAGTTCACATATGCATTTCTTTCATTCTCTTCTTTTTGTGTACCTCTTACTCCCTATGGCAGAATAGGCAGATGAGAACAATTTGTTCCAATGGCCATGAAGGTGGCTGAAAGCAGATATTGTGGAGTACTTAGAGCTGGGTCAGACATGGAAGAAATCAAGACCATCCACTGTATCCTGAGCCATCACTGATCACCTTGACTTTTGTCCTGTCAGTGGCTTTCAATAAGTAAGAGTGAGGCTGACAATGTCGAGTAACTCTGCCTCACTTAAATCCAATTCACCGGCAAGTTAAGATGTCACCCTCAATATCATTTGTAGTCTTCAAAAATGAAGGATGAGTAACAACTCCCAATGACCCCCCAAAGAGGACCCTTCATGGGATCAACAGTTCTCAGATTGGGAAGCAAACTTGAAAGCCATTTGGTCTGCCCCCTACTTGAACAAGAATCCCCTCTAAAATGTTGAAGCTTTGAAGACCATCAGCAATGAGAAACTCACCACCTCCAAGGCCAGTTCTACTTACATATTTCTAATTTATGGGAAGATTTTCTTTACACCAAGCCTAATGAACCTCTTCCAGTCCTTGCTCTTCATTCTGCTATCTGGGTCAAACAGGACAAATCTAATGGTTACTTCACAAGAACTCAAAGTCAGCTACCCTCTCCCTATAAGTCTCTCTTCTAAGCCAGAACTTCACCCCTAATTATTTTGACTGAGCTCCCTATAGTTTAATCACAAAGTAATTTACCATAACTAGAGGACAATTTAAAGAATATTAGCTTGGGGGTTCTGAGCAAGAATCTGGGTTCAAATCCAAGGAAGAAAGGAAGGAAGGAAGAAAGGAAGGAAGGAAGGAAGGAAGGAAGGAAGGAAGGAAGGAAGGAAGGAAGGAAGGAAGGAAGGAAGGAAGGAAGGAAGGAAGGAAGGAAGGAAGGAAGGAGAGGAAGGAAGCAAGGAAGGAAAGAGAGGAAGGAAGCAAGGAAGGAAGCAAGGAAGGAAGGAAGGAAGGAAGGAAGGAAGGAAGGAAGGGAGGGAGGAAGGGAGGAAGGGAGGAAGGGAGGAAGGAGAGGAAGGAAGGAAGGAGAGGAAGGAAGGAAGGAGAGGAAGGAGGAAGAGAGAGGGAGGGAAGAAGGAAGAGTGGAAGGGTGGGAGGAAGGACTCATTTAAATCAGGAAGCATTTTAAGAACTTAGGAAAGACCCAAAAAGAGCAAAGGTGACACAGGTGTCTAGAAATGCTTTTGGTGCCAAGCAAAAATGAACCAAATAAGAAGAGGGTAATTCTGGAGGACGAACAACAGATGGCCAGATTGCAGGAAGAGGAGGCTTGAGAATGATGGCACTTTGGCCAGGATTCCATGATGAGAGAAGGATTTTTGAATGGGATGATCTCAATTTTACCAGATGGCCAGCTAAACTCCTGGGTCCTGAACTACTGTGGTCAGTTGATTCAGCATTAACTATACAAAGTCTGGAGAATTTTACCCATCTCATTTGATCTAAGATTCCTCTAATAAATGAAGAAGGGAAGAGGAGGGAATGACCTTAAGCAAATATATCCACAAAGACAATAGGGGAGAATCCATAGAATTGGGAAAGCCTTCCTTCACCTAGGTGATTGCAGCTGAGTTTGATCTCTACAAGAGGAAAAACCAGGAAAGCTCACACACACACACACACACACACACACACACACACACACACACACCTAGAAGACTGACTAAAGATTATCTCTGAGACAAGCAAGGTATAGAAGAGTCATCTTTCTCTCAGTTTTTTAAATGAAAGAGGCTAGGTTTAGTGCAGAAGGGCATTATAGACAGAGCACTAGATGGTATTCAGAAAAACTTGTTTTTAACCTCTGACATTTATTAGCTATTTCATCCTGTCTTCTGAAGTCTTAGTTTGTTACCTCCTTATAGAAAGAAGATAATGTATGAAAAACATTTTGCATCCTTAAGGCACAATGGAAAATGAAAATAAATAGATATCTTAAAAAGAAAAGCAACTGAGGTTTGTCTTGCTTTGCTTTTGGACTACAATCTCAAAAAATCAATAATGTAATAGATAATAGGATGTTAGAAATAAGTAAAGTGAGTTTCCCTCTGTTCTCTGTTCTCTATTGTGTTCATATCACTTCGAAGTGACTGTGTTCAGGTGTGGGTGCCGTATTTGGGAAGAGATGGGCCAAATGCATCCATAAGGTTAGTAAAGGATGGGGAGGGAGGTGAGCTGAAGAAACTTTGATGGAAAGAAGTGGAGATATTTAATTTGGAATTAAGCAATAATGGGGGAAAGGGGCAGCAAGACAGCCTGTCTTAAACTAGTTGAAAGGATGCCCTGTGGAAGAAGAAATGTTCTGCCCTAGAGGACAGGCAAAGAGATGAAATAGAAGGAATATTGGATCTGAAGTTAGAAGACTTGCCTATGTGATTTTGGACAAAGTCATTTGTTCTTTCTGAATTTCAGCATCATCATCTATAAAATAATGAGCTTGGACCAGATGATATCCAAGACTCCTTCCAGTTCTCGACCTATGACCCCAAGAGTTTTAAAAAGAGTTTTTAAAATGTGGGTGCCAATTTGATACAAAGAAAAAGTATTCTAATGGATTTGGGATATAAAAATGTAGAAGAAGATGGATCTCCTTTACTAGAGGTCTTCAAGCAAGATTCCCAGATTCCTGGGAATTCCTGTTAAGTAAAAGAATGGACTACATGGTCCTTGAGATCACTTTCCAACTCTAAGGTCCAAGGACTTTATTTTAGCAATGATGAATTTATTTTTATCAAGAAAAGAACTGGAAACCATTGACAGTTTGATGATAAACTAGATCCATTGAGCAACACTAACGCAAATTTCCCCAGCCCCCAGGAAGAGAGCAACTAAATTTTAAAAAGACAATTTTAGAAAGAAAGAGTTAGCAATAGAAGGATCTATCTGGCCTCAATGGAAGAGAAGCAGCTGAAGAATGCTAAAATATAATCATTAAAGGCACATAGTACGTGTTTAACAAATTCTTGTTGTCTTGACCTAACAGAAAATAAAGCAGGAAGGGGGAGGATAAAGGAACAGGCATTTATGGAGTGCCAACTTAGGCAACTAGATGGTACAGTAGATAGAGGCTTGGAATCAGGAAGATTCATCTTGATTTCAAATCTAGCCTCAGACATTTACTAGTTATGTGTCCTTACACAAGTCATTTAACCCTGTTTGCCTCAGTTTCCCCATCTGTAAAATTACCTGGATAAGGAAATGGCAAACCATTCTAGTATCTGTCAAAAAAAGAAAATCAAATGTGGTCCTACGTACCAGGTACTTGGCTAAGTATTTTACAAATATCTCACTTAATCTTCACAATCTTGGGACATAAGTGCCATTTTATAGCTGATGAAACTGAGGCAGACAGAAGTTATTTGCCTAATATCACACAGCTGGTAGGTATCTGAAGCCAGGTGTTCCAGACTAGATTTACTGTACCATCCACTGCATCACCAATGACTCAGAATAAGACACACACACACACACACACACACACACACACACACACACACACAAATTTAGAAATTATGATAAAATGTAGGAAAGAAAGTATGTAAACAAAAAATAAAGAGAGGGTTAAGAATAGTCTTCCTCTAATAAAAATATAAGCATAAGGAACCTGTGTATAATTTAGAGCCCTGGAAGTTGTCTGAAGCACATTGAGGGAGAATAATTTGCAGACGGGCACCAAGCAACAGGTATCAAAGACAGGATTTGAACCCAGACCTTCTGACTACCTGTCCCATGACTCTATTCACTATGCCATGCAACCTCTCTTATTAAAAAAGGAAAGTGTGAGGGGCAGCTAGGTGACGCAGTGGATAGAGCACCAGCCCTGAATTCAAGAGGACCTGAGTTCAAATTTGGTCTCAGACACTTAACACTTCCTAGCTGTGTTGGGCAAGTCACTTAACCCCAGCCTCAAGGGAAAAAAAGAGAAAAAAAAAGAAAGTGTGAAAAAGAGACCTTCTAGAGTTGTGAGAACCAAATGAAACAATAAGTGTAAAGCATTTAATATAGTGCCTGATAACGTAGAAAGCACTATATAAATTTTAGCTATTATTATTATCATATAAAAATGATAGAGAAAACAAATTTTCGGTGTCCTCTCTTCAGCCAGTTCACAGAATCACAGAGCTAGAGCAATATGAGACTTTCTGTTCCAACCTCTTTATTCTACAAATAAGGAACTGAGACTAAGGGGTTTCTGAAGGTCCCCCAGCTAGATACACAATTCAAACCTGTGACTGTGAATTTTCAGAACAGATCTCTGAGGTTAATCATGGCAGGCTTTTTGGAGGAGGAAAGACTCTTCTTGCTAATGGGAATATAGAAGAGCCATCCCTGGCTCTAGAAACCATTGGTTAATTTCATAAAAGTAAGCAAGAAAGCATTAAGCAACTATGGGACCTCTAGCTTGTGTCTAATCATAATATCATGTCATACAAATCAGAAAATCTAAAAAGGAATTGGATTTGGATTTGGATTTGGATTCAGATTCTCCCTCTACTACTATTCCTTCATTTTTGGAGGTCTCAGTTTCCTCATCTAGATAATGAGTTGAACTCTGTGGTGATCTTTGCTTTTACTACAATTTACTAAATTGGACTGAAAATTGGTCCATTGACCATGAACAAAGGGCAATGATGAGTAACATAGGATACTTGACTAAAAATAAAATTTAGTGGCAGCTAGGAGGCTCAGAATGCTAAACTTGGAGCCCGGAGGATCTGAATTCAAATCTGACCTCAGAAACTCACTAGTTGTATGACTCTGGGGAAATCACTTAACCCTGCTTTTCTCAGTTTCCTCATCTGTAAAATGAAATGACAGATTATTCCAGTATCTTTGCCAGGAAACCCTAAATATGGCCACAAAGAGCCAGACACGACTGGAAAATGACTGAACACACACACACACACACACACACACACACACGAAATAAAATTTAGCAGTATGTTACAAAATCTCGCATCTTTATTCATTCAGCTATACAAACATGAAGAAACTGCCATTATCAAGCTGTTGTAATCAAAGTCAAAACTAGCACTTTCTTCAGTGGGGCAATTATCAAAAACCAGCTCAGGTCAGTTCAGACCAGGTGAGGTAAGTGCAGGTGGGGCCAGGGAGGAGTTTACTTGACTAATGAGGTCCAGGAGAGGAACAATACTGTCTGGTAGCTGCACTCAGTTGCTTCTACCCTGCCAGAGGCCTGCAATTTTTAACTAATGCCTTCTAAATTTTTTACCCTAGGACAAAATCCCAACCTCTACCCTTAGTTATGGCTTCACCATAAAAATGAACATGAAAATGAAGGAGATACTCTTAGAGGCCATCTAGGCCAGTTCCCTCATTTCAGTGAGGAGGAAATCAAAACTCCAGAAGGATAAGGCTTTTTGCCAAGGTCACACAGGGAATAAACTCAGGCCTTCTGATCCTCCAAAAATCAAGTTTTCGTAGCTTTCAAGACAAACTCTTCACTACTTTGCATCACAAATAATTTCAATTTTTATTTTTATTAGCCACAATAATAGCTGGTATTAATGTAGCACTTTGGTATTCACAAAGCATTTTATGCACATTATCTCATTTGCTGTAAATTCCATGAGGAAAGCCACTGTCCTTATATTCCCAGATCTAAGCCTTCTCACTGGAAGCACTTAATAAATGTTTATTGCCTGACTGACTACTGCTTCCCATAAACCTTTGAAAGAAGGACTATTATTTTGTCCTGATATGGAAGTTGAAACTCAGAGAGATTCAGGTCTCTCTGAGAACCACACAAGTTTGAGTGACTGAAAGTCCAGCACTCTTTCCACTGTGCAGAGAAAAACTACATTGACGATCATTAGGTAGATGTAGTGTTGCTTCCTGTGAAAATTGAGTCTGATGTAGACATCTTAAAATAGGTGAAAGAATGACAACATACACTAAACTTGGTATGAATATGCAAAGCAAGGTGAGAGCAGCTAGAAGATGGAGTGGAGGGGTATTATTATCTTTAATTTACTGATGAGGAAATCATACCTCAGAGAGAACAAGGGTTTAGGCAAACAACCTCTGAGATGCAGCTCTATAACATAGGATATAAAGGTGGAATAGTGAAAAGAGCACTAGATCTAAATCCAAATCCAGCCTTAGACTCTTATTAACTGTGTGACCCTGGGCAAGATACTTAACCTCTGTCTCTGTTTCTTTGACTGTAAAATGGAGATAATAATAGTACCTATCTTCCAGACCTTAAAAAAAAAAAAAAAAAAGCTTAAGCTATCTGGAAGTAAACAGCTTATTTTATGAAGAATCATATTAGCTACATATTTCAGAATTTTTTTATATTTCTATGTCATCATAATAATAATGGTTAGCATTTATATAGCATATTAAGGTTTGCAAAGTACCTTGCAAATAGTATTTCATTTGATCCAGGGGAGGGTCAAATGTGAAGGTCAAATGAGATAACTCAAGGAAAGTTTGGGTTTTTTAAGGTCAGCATTGAGAATTTCCTTTTGGCTCTTTATGAATTAATAGAAATTATAGTTATTATTAATCATAATGTAGTTGTTAGCAACCAAATACTATATTTCCAAAGTCGCATGGAATTAAAAAACCTTCAAAATATAGAGATTTAGCCAAAGAATTCAAAGCCTGAGAGAAGAGGAGGATATAGGTAGCATCCCCACCATCCTGTCAACTACTGGAATCGTGCCAAGGATGGTTTCAGTAGGTTGAGCTAATACTACAATTACAAAATGATTTTATACATTTGTGCAATAGTTCACCAAATATTAAAGATAAATGAATAATAGCAGGAAAGTGACTTTCTCCAGCACCATTCCTATCTGAATTCCCTTGAACAAGATGAAAACAGCCTTTTGAAAAGGATAAAAATAACAATGTGGTTAATTAAAAACTTCCCTCCCAATAGTGCTCTCAGGTATTCAGTTTCTCCATTTTACAAATGAGAAAACAGAAGACTGTATGAATTGCAAAATGGGGTCACAAAGAGTCGGGCATGACTGAACAATAAAGCTAATAAATGGTATCCAAACCCCAAACTTAGTTCTCCCAGTTCAATCAAATCATTCTCATTTATTATACGAAAATTAAAAAAAAAAAACAATGAGCAGAAATGTTTCTTTAGACCCAGGGAGAAGAAATATTTCTTATTGATCACCATTAATTCTGTACAATTGAGTTTATGAGTAAAAGAATTTAATTTCTTCTAATGAATCGTGCCCAGCAGGGAATCATTTGCTATACTACAGTGCACTAGCAGAGAAATCCTTCAGAGATTCAGCCCCACCATTAGCCATTGCATGCTAGTGTGACCACAGCATTCTTGTCAGACCATCAATCCCAGCCGTGCCTGAATTTCTGCTATTTCCCAGCAATGTGGAGTGACTTTACTCTATTACCCCCCACTGGTACTGACACACTGACACTGCTTCTGGGCTCAGGTCCCCCTCAGCATCAGAAAGCCAGCAGCCCCTGCATTGGGCATTTTGAGTTCCCCACATGGACTACAACCAACCAACAAGTGTTCATCGAGGGCATGTTAGTTGCTGTTAACCACTGTGTTAGTTGCTAGGGATGCAAGGACTCGAAATGATTCCCCTCTAAAAGAACTCAGATTATGGACGCCGAGCTGACAACGAAGATCACAGAAGCGGAGATTTGGAGCTGAAAGATCATCAAAGGCAGCTCCCTCATTTTCCAGTCCAGGTGATCTGCCCAAGATGTGTGGGTAGGAAGTGTCAGAGATAGGATTAGGATTCAGGAACCCTGACAGCCAATCCAACACTCTTGCCCTTTCATTTTGCTACCTTGATCTTATGCTTACTTACCTGTTTGATCTTGGGAAAATTGCTCAATCAGTTCTCTCATCTGTAAAATATGGGGGTTAGATTAGATGGTGTCTGTGTTCCTTCTGGCCCCAGATCTGAGATCTTTTGATGATGATAAGTAACTCAGCAATACCCCTCCAGTAAGTGACCCCATTGTTCTTCCCACCACACCAACTCTGGTCTCTCTGATATTGTGCAGTCATTTATTCAGTCGTGTCCAACTTTTCACAATCTATTTGGGATTTTTTTTGGCAATTTTTTTTGCCATTTCATTCCCTAGTTCATTTTACAGATGAGGAAACTGAGGCAGATAGGGTTAAGTGACTTGTCCAAGGTCACAGTTAGTAAATGTGGGAGATTTGAACTCAGGAAGATGCGTCTTTCTGATTCCAAACCACTTGGCTGCACAAAACTGCTTTCTGTTCCATAATACTATTCCATTTGTAAAGTGCCTTCCTTCTAAACACTCTTGGGCAGTAGGCAGCTAAGTAGTGCAACAGATTAAACATTAGATCTTTAGTCAGAAAGAGCTGAGTTCAAATCCACTCTCACTTACTAGTTGTGTGACCCTAGGTAAATCATATTATCTCTGTTCCAGTTTGCTGGTAAAATGGTAACATATAATAGCCCTATCTCTCAGGGCTGCTGCAAGAATCAAATAAAACAGTAATGGCAAAGCACTTAGCATAATGCTTGATACATAATAAGCACTATATAAATTTTAACTATTATCATCTTCATCATCATTATCATAATTATCATTATTAGTTAACCCCTCTCAGGTTCTGTTTTTCATTTGTAAAATGAGATTAATAATAAGAGCAGCTAGGTCTGGAGTCAGGAAGATCTGGGTTAAAAATCTAGCCTCAAACACTTCTGAGTTGTATGACCCTGGGCAAGTCACTTCCCCCTGTTTGACTCAGTATCCTCACCTATAAAATGAGCTGGAGAAGGAAATGGCAAACCATTCCAGTTATCTCTGCCAAGAAAACCCCAAATGAAGTCATGAAGAGTCAGACTCAACTGAACAACAAATAGCATTAGTACTTACTTAACAGGGTTGTTGCAAGAACTAAAGAGATAACTGTCATGTAAATTTTAGCACGCTATGTAAATGCTAGTGATGTTTTTAAACCCATTTTACAGATGAGGAAATGGGCCCTAAGGGGCAAAGGACTAGCTCCATCCAGCTAACAAGTTTCAAAACCTAGAAGCCAGTCTAGACCTCTTGGCTCCAAGGCTGGTGTCATTTCATTAGCCCCACTGCTATTGGAAAGCAACTTAGAAATTTGTTTTAATGAAATTACTCATTGACTGAGTTATGGGAAATATCATCTTCTTATACACATTCACTCACACACACACACACACACACACACACGCATGTTTCTATTCTGCTGGTCTTCCCCCACAGTCCTCAGACACCTCAGTTATTAACAAGATCAAAATGGGAAATTGCAAAGGACAGCTCCAGGATGTTGACTTTTAAATAAGCTTTTCATCCAGTTTAATCATATGCAAAATTAAGCTCATAATCCAGATCTCACTATTCTATTCCAAACAAAGCCTCATTATTTGATAATGAAATACCTAGGTTCTTGGAGAGATCTTTTTTTTTACTCTGGGCTCACTTCCATAAGCACTTATGGGCTGCTCCACCTTTTTTAACGTGTTTTCTTTAAAAAAAAAAATACATCATTTAAAAAATTTGGGAGTTTTATATTCTCTTCACCCCTTTCCTTCCCCAGTGAGAAGCCAGTATAAAGGATACCCATTATACATTTTAACATATTTCCTGCCTAAAATTCATATTTTATGTCCAGAGTTCTTTAGCTTGCAGCTTCCATACTGTAATAAAATAAAGACTAGTAAATCTTTTCTCTTTTCCCCAGCAAAGTATGAACAGTAAACATTTATTAAGCACCTACTGTATACCAAGCACCATGCTAAATGCTGAGAATACAAAAAGATACAAAAGACAACCCTTGCCTTTTGAGAACTGGCAGTTTAATTACTTCTGAGAATTAATAAATAAACATTTATTAAGCACCTGCTGTGTACCAAGCACTGTGCTAAATGCTGGGAATACAAAAAGATGCAAAAGATAACCCTTTCCTTCTGGGAACTGGAAGTTTAATTACTTCTGAAAATCAATAAGTAAACATTTATCAAGCACCTACTGTGTACCAGGCTCTATGCTACTAGCAAAGATACAAAAAAAAGGCAAGAAATAGTACCTGCTCTAGAGGAATTCAAAATCTGGATTAGAAATGAGGAGGCCGGGGTTCAATCCTGACTTTCATTAGTAGCCATATGACAGGGACTTTCTCATTGCCTCTCCATTCTCATTTTCTTTTTGCCTAAAAAATACTTAAAAAAAAAAAAAAAAAAAAGAAAGAAAAAAGCTCTTTTGCTCATGATGAAATCTGTTCTCCACCTCCAGAGAACTGATGAATTCTGAATACAGATTGAGGCAGATTGGCTTTTTCCCTTTTTTCCTTGTCTTTATTATTTTTTTGGCAGCATGGTTAATGTGGAAGTATGTGTTGTATGACTTCATATGTATAATAGGTCTCATATTGCTTGCCTTCTCAATGGAGGGGGAAGGGAGAGAATTTGGAACTCAAAATTTTATAATCCATATTTTTAAAAATAAAATAAAAAAGAAAGTTTAAAAACCCTTTCCCCCCAATTAATTAATTTCCTTTCCTTCTTTAGAATATGTCTGATGTTCGCCTTGTCCGGTCAATAATCTACCTGCTGGTACACACCAGTCTGCACACAGGCCAGAAAGGTAAGTCCTTGAGGACAGTACCTGACCACAGTAGACATCCCAAAACATTTGTGGAATAAGATTGAATCTGGAAAAGCATCTCCTGGTTTGCTCTTCCTCACCCAGCAGCCATGACCTACCCCCACAGCAGAACTCAGTGCTCTATAGCTGGATAAAACCTGTCAGTCTCCACAACTTTGACTTCATTCCAAAACAGGGTTGCCTCCCTCCACTCCAAAGTAAAGCATCTCAGGAGGACTTTTCAGTAACAACAAATAAATTCTTGATTTTTTTTTGCTAAGGTAATTGGGGTTAAGTGACTTGCCCAGGGTCATCTAGCTAGGAAGCATTAAGTGTCTGAAGTCACATTTGAACTCAGGTCCTCCTGACTTCAGGACTGGTGCTCTATCCATTGTGGATTTCTTAACCGTTAATAAAGACTTCCTCCCTTACCTTATCCACTGTATTTTCATATGTACTCTTTCTTAAGTAAAAATCTATCATGGGTGCAGGAGAAGCAGTAACAAATTTGGAGTCCAAGACTTGATTTCAAAACTGACTTCAGCTGTGTGATCATTGTCAAGTAGCTTAACATCTCTGGGAGTCCATTTCTTTACTGACAAAATGAGGCATGGAACTATGATTATATAACTTCTGAAGATCCTTTCAGCCTCAGCTTATGATCAAGATGGGGGTCTTAATAAATGAACAGTCTTCCCCACAGGATGTTTTCTTCACAAAGACATTAGAGTCAGAAAAAATGTAAGCCTTTGAGGGCAAGGATTATTTTTATCTTGTCTTTCTATATAGAGTAACTAGCATAGTGAATTGGAAGAGAGTAGGTGCTTAATAAGCAAAATTTTAATTGGATTGAATATTACTTTGTTACTCAGGAAACTTCAATAAAACCCCTGCTTCTAAGTTAGTTAATTGATTATAGGTTTATAGGATTTAGAGACTTGTAAAGTCTTGGAGTCAGGGAGATATGAGTTCAAATCCAGCTTTAGATGTGTGACCCAGGGCAAGTCACTTAACCCTGTTTGCCTCAGTTTCCTCATCTGTAAAATGAGTTGGAGAAAGAAATGGCAAACGATTCTAATGCCTTTGCCAAGAAAACTTCAAAAGAGGTCACAGAGTCAGACAAGACTGAACAACAACAACAACCACAACCACAACCACAACATGTCTTCCTCAGAACAAACCTGTAAGAAAGATAGTTCACTTATTATTGGCCAAAAGTAAATACAATATAGTTTCAGGAAGGACAGAACAGTAATAACTGGGGGCTTGGGAAAGGCTTCAGGTAGGAGATAGCACCTGAGCTGAGTCTTGAAGGAAGCTAAAGATTTTAAAAGGCAGAGATGGGGAAGGAGTGAGTGCATTCTAGGCACTGGATCAGCCTAACCAAATTCACAGAAATGGAATACCACATCCAAGAAACAGCAAATGGCCAGTTTTCCTGGGATCCAGAGTACCTGAAAGGGGGGTAATGTGAAATAGAGTTGGAAAGGTCAATCAGAACTACATCATGAAGAATCTGAACCATCAAGCTTAGGGGTCTGAATTATGACCCAGTCAAAAGGGAGGGAGTCAGAAAAATATTTTTATGTATTAAAAAAATCGATCTCGAAAGGTTTTATATCATATCAAGAATAGACTGAATCTACCTAAAACCCAAATCAATATAACCTCCATACTCCCCACCAAATAGCACTTTAAGAGCCCAAATAAGACAGGAGAAATGACAAACTGGCTGAATGTTTGAACGAGCTCAAAAGGCTTTTATACTGATGATAATTGGCTTAATGTAGAGCTTACTCTGATATTAGGCAGCATTTTAAAAGACCTTTGATTTCCCCCCATAAACTAAACACATGGGGAAATTTCATTTGAATTTGATTTGAAGGGGAAAAGGCAAAAGAATACAGAAAAGGAGAGGAGCGGATCAGATTTAACATTATATATTGTTCTGGCTTATAAAAAATAGCAGAGGGGAAATGTATTGGTGAACCCTAAAGTGAGACTTTTCTTTCAATGAAATGTATGCACACATGCATCTGTATACATAGATGCATGTGTATATGTACACATACATCTCTATTAAGAAAAAGATATTTCAGGCAGAAGGGACAGTCTGTGGAGGGAGGGGAGGTAAAGGGTTGGGGTCAGATAGAATGCTCCAATATATGGACTAGCTTCTGTTAATGAACTAGCTTCTGCTCATAATATATATATATATATATATATATATATATATATATATATATATATATATATATATATATATATATATATATATTTACATGCATACACACATGTATGCCTACATATATACATACATATATATAGTTTCTACGCTTCTAAAAAAGTGTTTCCCCCTTATCCATTTTTGTCTCATCCATGACCTCTGTTTCACAACCAGACTTCTTGGAAAAGTATATATACATATATATATATATATATATATATATATATATATATATATATATATATATATATATATATATAGTACTATCTATCTATCTATCTATCTATGTGATATGTATACGTATGAATGTATATATACACACACACATACATATGTAGTACTAGTATATACAGTACATATATACATATACATATATATATACATATACATATATACTTATATACATATATATGTATACTTCTTTGAACTAGAGTAATGTAAAAGTCTAGAAATTCAAGGAAAATCTTTTAGCTTAATTCCAACTATCTTATCCATAATTATAGAAGCAACATGATATAGTAGATAGAAAACTGGAGTTTAGAGTAACTGTCTGTGAGACCTTGGGCAAGGTCAGTATTCTGGGTAATGCTAATGCTTTAAGTGGCAAAAATAGTGCCCACTGCACTGGTAAAGGGAGTTTCCTCACTGGGGAGCTCCTATACCTGTGAAATCACAGATTCTGGCCTTATCTTGACCTTCTTCCATACAGACCCCGTGATGGGGGCCCAGGTTGGAAACATTTATCACCAGAGCCAGGACCACGATCCATCCACCCCAGGAGTGGCAGAACCACAGACTACATCCAGAAGTACATCATTCCATGGAGGCAGGAATTGTTCTTTGCTTTGACTTTGTGCCCAAGGAACCTAATCCAATACCTTGCATACAGCAAGGCTGATGGGATTGTTTTAATGAAGGGAGTAAGCACTCCAATGAAATCACAGCTCCTTGTGAGTATTCAAAGCAGCATAGATTGAGAGCTTAAAGGAAGCTTAGAAAGCTATCTCCCCCATTTTAAAACTGAAGAAACTGAGGCTTTAAGCAATTTAGCTCAGGTCACAAACATAGCAAGAAGAGCCACAGTGTGAATTCTTTGTGGGCTTTGCCCAATTAAAGGGCAAGGGATGCTGGGGAGAAAAGGGCTTAGGAAATGGTGGAATGTTGAGGTAAGGAAAACATGGGGTGCTGTCTTTTAGCCCCTCAGCCTTCCCTTATCTCAACCCTTTAGCTGATCTGGAGGCAAGACAGATGAATAAGGGACAGGATTACCTAATTAGCTCCAACTAAAGAGTCTCTAAGACCAGTTTCTACCTGGAAATCAGAGACTGGGAGAGAAATAAGGTAAGGAGAGGAAACTATTGGGACTACTTGCAGGAGAAAAAAAAAAAAGGAACATCTGGTATCTATGAAAGAGAAAATATCTAGTCATCAAAGATGCTAAAAAGGTAAAGAAACACTCATTAGAGGGAATTAAGGGAAATTGAAGGAAAGGGGAGGGTTGAAGAAGGAAGAGGAAACACAGCAAGCTATAAAAGATCAAAAGCCTCCAAAATGTAATTATATGCCCCCAAATAGTGGAGGACTGTATTCATAAAAGCTTGTATACAAATGCTACATTGTTTCTCAGAAATGAATCTATTTTTACCACCATTTTTCAATGAAAGCCAAATGTCTGCTTTATAATGTCTTTGTAACAAGGAAAAGCAACGTTAGCAATCAAAAATAAACTCTTCTGCTTAGTGTCTAAGGTTCTTCATAACCTTCCTATCCTTCTCATCCTCTTGCTGGTGATTCCTCTCCATGCATTGTGGGCACTGTGGGGTACAGCTGGACAGGTCAGCTTGCTGTGTATCTCCTGGCTCCACACCTTTGCCTCAGCTGTCTCCCACAACCAGCAGGCTATCCCTTGTCACCATCCCCTCCCCCTTAGGTTCCTGTAACACTCAACTCAAAGGCCACCTTCTGCAGAAGACCTTCCTCAGGCCTCCCAACTGCTAGGGACTTCCCTCTTAGAAATACTTCGCAGATAGATCGATGGATTGATGGGCAATTAATACATACAAATATACAAATTTATATGCTGTATCTTAGATGTACCAATTGGATCTTGTGTAAGATGCATATATGTGTATGTATGTATATGTGCATATACTTATATGCTATACATATTTTATGTGTGCTGATTTAGGTATATGTTATCACTTAATAATATGCCAAGCTGACCTGTACAGCTGTACCACAGAGTGCCCAGAATGCATGGAGAGAAATAACCAGTAAGAGAATGGGAAAGGTAGGAAGGCTGTGAAGACCTTTAGAAACTAAATAGAAGCATTTATTTTTTATTGCTAAAGTTGCTTTTCCTTATTACAAAGCCATTGTAAATTCCCTTATGTAGCTCCTTGAGGTCAGGTACTATTTCACTTTTATTTTTGTATACTGAGCATTTAGTAAAGTGCCTGATTATGGCAGATATTTTTTAAATGCTTATTGATAATGATAATGAGATACATCTATATGTAGATATCAAATAAACAAAATCTTTCCTTTCCATATACCTGATTTCTGTTGTCATTCATTATAAGATGATTTCTACATTTGTGTTTTGGTATTGGAGAGAAAATGGGCTGGTCACTGGGTGAGAATGAGGGATGATGGGTAAACAGCCAGACTACCGGATGTCAGGAGAAGACATGAAGACTTCTGGCATGTTAACTAGACTTCTGGGTTGATATAGGAGTATCCAGGTCAGGGTTCCTCAGAATGATCTGGAAGCCATAGATCTGTCTGAACTGAGGAAGTGGCAAATCCTTTGGAGTGTTTTTAAGAGTTCTGTATTGACAATCTTGGAGATGAGCCTGCAAACCTCCCTTGGGCTCAGGGTCTAATGATTTGGGCTCTCTCTGCTCTACATCCACTTCTTCCTCCTGCCTGTCACCACCTTACCTTCATTCTGGGCTTTGTTGAAAAAATGCTTTGCCCTGTATCACGCAGGTAATTTCTAGCATCTCCAGGCCTTTGAAGAGATGGGGAACCAACCCAATTGCATGATCAAGAATCTCCCCCTCTGAAACCCCCTGTCCTCACCTGAGCCATTCACTAGCCACTGGAGGAAATAAGACCCCAGGCATTCCCCAGAAGCATGAGGAGGGCTGATAGAAAGGGAAAGAGAGGAGCATACTGAGTCCAGTCTGTCCTCAGGACCATCACCAACGTACTCTGCCATCTGCCCTGGCCCAAAGACCATCCCACCAGAAGTCTTGGCCCTGTCTCTGTCTCTCTTTGTGCCTATTTGTGTGTCTGTGTGTCTGTCTATCCATCTGTATCTGTGTGTGTGTGTGTCTCCAGCACAGCACTCCCCAAAGCATGGATCCTTTCAATGGCAAAAAGAATAAAAATTAAAAAAAAAATTCATGAAAACCTGTATGTTTTCAGAGTACTGTATCAGCTCTGGGCTCTTCTCCTTGCCTTGTTGCCTGGCTCCCACTGTGTTTCCACCCCTGCTGCTCTCCTTTGAGGAATAAAGCCTTCCCTTGGGTGGCTTAAAACCTATAATAAAAGCCCATTGCTTTAAAAGCATTACTAGCCTATCTGACTCATTGCTGAAAGTTTCCTTTGAGTCCCCAAGCCCAAGGAACAAACAGACAACCCCTCTAGAGGCTGTTGCAAAGCCAAATGCCATAAAAGAGTTGCCAAGGCTGAAGTTAACCGTAAGTAATGAATGAATGCAGTTTAATTCCAAACACTCTGACTCTGATTTTAATATGCACCTGGGAAAAATAACTGAAAGCTTGATAGCCATTGTCCTTGGGAAGAAACAGGTTGATTCTCAGAGCCAGGCAACAAGAAGCATTGAAAAATCTAAGCTCCTTTCCTTGGTACATGGCTTTTTCAGCATCACAGGGGCCTCAGAGGGCATCTAGCCCGACCCCCCTACTGGGCAGATGCAAAATTGAATGGAATCCAAGCAAGTTTCATGACTTGTCCAGTGTCACACAAGTAACAAGGTGGGATTCAAAGCCGGGTCCTCGGGCCCTAAAGCCAGTGATCTTTCTATCACACAATCCCCCATGCCTCAAATGATGGGACTTGGCCACGGAGGCAACCTCAAAGCACTGAGCTCCTCAGTTCCAACCAACACCTATTAAAGACCTATTAACCACAAGCCATAGTGCTACAATTCAAAGCTACAGAGATCAAACAGTGCAAGATCCTTACCTTCACGGAGTACAGAGGCTCATTTCAATCTAATATCACTGACTTGTGCTTCCCTAAACTCCCCATGCTATCTCCCATCTATAGGCAGTCATGGAAGCCTTTCTCCAAAGCTATTCTCCTGCTCCTCTCTCCCCTACCCTTGCCCCTCTCAGAGTGTCTCTCTTAAAGACTCAGCTCAAAGGATACTCATCTTCCTTGACTACCCTCAGCTCTTTTCCTTCCTTAAATTATTCTATAGTTCTTTTTTTCTTCTCTCTTTTGCCAGCTTTTTTCCCTACCCTATATTATACTTATCAGCAGGACATCCATGATAAAATATAAGTCCTCTGAGGGCAACAGCTGTTTCTTTTGTTTTCCTATGTGGCCATTCAAATGAGCTGAATAAAGGGATGCTCAATAAGTATTTGCTGAATCCAACTTAATTACCTCAAAACAGATGCAAAGATCAATGAATCAGTGAAAAAGTATTTCTTAAACTTAAAGGGAGCTAAGCACTAGAGATCAGGATGAATAAATGGAGACAGTCCTGTACTTCAGGGAATTTTCATTTTAATAAGAGAAGGCAACAAGAGGGAGGCTTCACGGGGTTTATGAGTGAAGATCTGGGGCAGCCCAGTATCATGCCCTTTTCAATAGAAAAGGTAACATTGACTTGATTGTTATTCTTAGAGCAAAAGGATAAGGGGAATAATGGGCACTCAGCCAGGAGCAGAGCAGATATCAAGATGAACCCAATTGGTGGCCAGAGATGATATGAAGCATGAGCTCACCTATAAATAGTTAAGTTATCACATCACAGAGCTAGAGGATTCCTCAGAAGTCATCAGTGAGGGCCTCAAGAATTTCTTCAATCTTGACTCTCTCATCCAGTGATGATATCTCCCTCTCAATTTGTTTAATCTGCAAATTTGATGAACCTGTCATCTATAACTTGAACCAACTCATTAAATAAAGGGTTAAACAGCAGCACAGAGACAAGCACAGATACCCAGGGGACTCCATTGGAGACCTCTACCCATGTTCACCTTGGACCATTAACAACTATTCTTTGAATCTGGTCATCCAACACATTTTTAATCCATCTAATTCAATCATCATCTAATCCATATTTCTCCATCTTCTCCACAAGCAAAAAAGAAGATACTTTATTGAAATCTTTGCTGCACATGTAGGTTTCTATATATTTACTCCATTCTCTCCAAAAAAAAACTCATCAAATTTGCAGAAGATATAAAGCTGGAAGGATAGCTAGCTTTCGGGATGAGGTTAGGACCTCAAATCTAATCAGATGAAATTCAATAAGATTAAATGTCAAGTAAAAAAATCAACTTCTCAAGTAAATAATAACAATATTGAATATTTATGTAGCACAGTAAGATTTACAAAGTACATTTACAAATATGATCTTATTTGATCTCCAAAACTACCCTGGGGATTATTATCCCCATTTTCCATTTAAGGAAACTGAGGTAGACAGAAGTTAAGCAACTTGCCAAGGTTTTTCTGATTCCAAGACCAATGCTCTATCCACTGTTATTATCTGTTTTTCATTCTCAAAAAGAATCAATGATATCACCAGGGTGACATCTTGATGTGAGCACGAATTGGATTCAAGTGAGGCAGAGCTGAGCAAAATTGTCAGCCTCTCTGTCCTCCAGGACCATTGCATTCTAGTGGCAAGGCAAAAGTCAAAATGACTGGCGAGGGCCCAGGATGCAGCTAAAGGAGTTTAAAAGGAAGCCACTGATGATATTAAAGGTTACAGAAAATTTCATTGGTAATGTTGGAGAGAATGCTTTTCATAGAGGTACAAGAGCCAGATCACAAAGGAAAGATAGTAGACTACTTTTCCAAGAAGTCTGGTTGTGAAACAGAGGTCAGGGATGAGACAAAAATGGGTAAGTGGGAAGCACTTTCTGAGAAGCACAGAAATTACAGCACATTTGCAAACAGACGGCAAGGAGCTAGTGGGAAATGTAAGTATTTGAGGGTAGAGACTTTTATATTTTTTCCTATATCTCCATTCACCACCCCTAGACCATTCTTGTCTCAGCCTGGATGCAAACTCTCTTATTTAGCTCCTTTTCCTCAGAATGTATTGTAACCCTCTAGGAATATGTAAGCTCCTTGAGGGCAGGAACTGTTGATTTCATATTAGCATTCCTCTATGTGACACATAGAGGTGATTAATAAATGCTTATTAATAGACTGATAATAAATAGCACAGGTAGAGGGATTAGCCTTGGCAAGAAAGAAGAGACTATGTTTGAGAAGTTTGAGATAGCTAGGTGCCAAGGTGGATAGAGCTTTGGACAACTTAAAGTCAGGAAGACCTTAGTTCAAATGCACCTCAGATCCATATTAGTTGTATGCTCTAGAGAAAGTCACTTAGGCTCTCTCAGATAAAGTAATAGGCATTTATATAGTGCCTGCCATTGTGCTGAGTGCTTTTTTACAAATATTATCTCATTGATTCAGGCCAGTTCCAATGATCTTGTGATGAAGAGAGCCATCTACATCCAGAGAGAGGACTGTGGAAACTGAGTGTGGATCACAACACAGCATTTTCACTTCTTTGGTTGTTGTTTGCTTGAATTTTATTTTCTTTCTCATTTTTCTGCCTTTCTGATCAGATTCTTCTTGTGCAGCAAGATAATTGTATGAATGTATATGCCTATATTGGATTTACATATTTTTTTTACCATGTTTAACATATATAGGACTACTTGCCATCTAGGGGTGGAGGGAAAGGGAGGGAAAATTGGAACACAAGGTTTTACAACAATCAATGTTGAAAAATTATCTTTGAATATGTTTTGAAAATAAAAACCTTCAATTAAAAAATAATATCTCATTTGATTTTCACAGTTAGAGGTTTGAACTATTAATATTCCCAATTTACATTTGAGGAAACTAAGGCATGCAGAGGCAAAATGACTTGCCCAGGGTCACACAGCTAGTTTTGAGGTCAGGTTTGAACTAAAGACTTCCTGAGTCCAAGCTTAGTGTGCTATCCACTGAACCACCAGCTGCCCATTTTCTCATCTGTAAAATCTACCTCACAGGATTTTTATAAGGATCAAATGAGATAATATTTGTAAAGCACTCTATAAACATTGAAGTCCTATATAAAGGCTAGCAAAAATGTTTGAGAAGATTAAGATTTGGTAGAAGGGAGCTAAAGGAGCTTAAGATGGTATTTTTGATCTTTTTGAGATGGGAGGTTGAATCTTAGGAACCCATGGGAAATGGGGTGAGAATGGAGGCCTGGGGAGAGAGAAATAAGTATGAAACAGTTGCTGGGAGAATGAGCTAGAGAATCAGAGACCCCATTCAAAGGCCCTCTGTGCCACATTGTTAGCCCAGCTAAGTCTGTGCATCAGAAATTTATGGTGGGTGAAATCAGCCCAATTACATGCCATTCTCCAGAGGAGCTGAGTGGTCCAGGAGCTAAAGAAGAGGAATTTGGATGGTAAGAGCTGCCCAGGAATGAGGATCAGAGGTGCAAAAACAGCAGGAGGTCGGGGGACAAGAGCATCCCCAGGGTCCTGGTGCCAAGAACTGTTTTGAATAGGAATAAGAGATGAGAAGGCAGAGTTTAAGAGGCAAGATTATAAGAGAAAAAGTAAACTAAGATGGAGACAGAAGCTAGTCATGTGTAAGGAGAAAGTGAACAAACTGGCGGGGAATAGATCTAATGGCAATTATGCTGATCCAGCTACAATGGACCTGGGAGTCCTGGTGAAATGACCAAAACAGCCAGGAACCCAGAGAGGACTATAAAGAAAAGCTTTTGGAGAAGGTAGTTCTAAATCTCAGATGCTGTGGCAAAAAAAAAAAAAAAAAAAAAGGGACTTTAGAGATTTTGCTGTCATCATCAATTCAACTAAATGGCAAAAAGGGTAAATTCCATCCACTTGGAGTGGGGAAGGCCTGAGTTCAAAACTTGCCCCAGATTTTTATTACCTATGTGATCGTAGGAAAGTCACTTAATTCCTTCAGCCTCAGGTTTTTCAACTATAAAATAAGGATAATAATAGCACCTACCTTACAGCAAGTGGTTCCTAAACTTTTGTTCTCAATATCTACTACTAAAAATCATTGAAGATCTGACCAGAGAGTTTTTGTTCATGTGTGTATATATATGTAGCCTTCTTTATATTTATAGATAATAAAAATAAAAACTAATTTTGAATTTGTAGACTCTCTGGAAGGATTTCAGAGTCTTCCAGGATTCTCTGGGTCACACTTTGAGAACTACTGCCCTACAGGATTGTTGTGAGGAACAAACAAGATAATATATGGAAAGTGCTTCACATGCCTTCCAGAGCTATATAAATGTCATTATTAATGCTGTTATTATTTACTCCTCTCTCTCTCCTCCACTCTGCTAACCAATGAATCTCTCCTACTATCTTTGCTCTAGATACACACACACACACACACACACACAAAGTGAGAAGGCAAGACAGCCAGCCAAAACAGGAGGTACAGATCAGAAACCTTTAAACAATAGCCAGATTGAGAATGCTTAAATCAGAAAAGAATCACAGCGATTCAGGATGGTCAGTGGACAAAGAAGGCAAGGGGGTCCAGGAGGCAATGGGCTGCTAATGGGCGAGGTTACGGGTTACTGCTTGATATACATGATATTGTTTTGATGGCTGCAGAAACAAAGACCCATGTTGTTAACAGTAATATTTTTCCTTTGATCTTGAATGGCTGTTGGGCAGTGTCCAGAGAACTGAGGTTGAGAATCACCCAAAGACAATAGAAAAGCACCGTGAATATAAATAGGGTACAAGACGTTAGAAATGAGTTAGTAGGCAGAAATGGCATGAATTATATCATTGGAGAAATGTATCACCTGAAGGGAAAAAAAGTAGGCTAGTCCCACAGTGAGAATGTGGATGGGCTCCATCCTCTATTGGTATGACTACAATGTCAGAACTTGGGGATGGTCCCTTAACACAGTGGACCCGTGATGAGATTCTGGGCTCACAGGAAGATTTGTTCAGGATGGGCAGGCACACATAGGCCCTAAACTGCCCAGTTGGATCAAGCCCACATTACAAGCTCACATCAAAGGACATTTGGTGGCCAAACCACTTTCACTACTTAGCAGAATTAGTCCAAACCCAACTACAAACAAAAAGCCTTCAGTATCACTTTATAAAATTAGTGATATTAGCAGTTAAAAAAAAAAAAAACGAACTTATTCCAGTCTGATCTGATGAACCCAATGCTATTTGTCTTCTATTATTTATCATAGCCCATGCCAAACAAATATTGTGCAAACAATACATAAAATCCAGAGTCAAGAAATAGATTCCTTTTCCACATCTCATCTACCCCCAGATTTCAGTGCGTGAACCATCTCCATTCATACCCTCTTAACTACCCATGAGAACCCCAATTTCTAAGACGGGACCTACACAGATATAGGTGAAATATTCATCAGTGTGTCAAAGAAGGCCCTTCCATACCTTCTAGCTTTTGTACAGGGTTCCATAGTCTTAAGTCAGGAAATCCTACTTGTATAGAGGACCTGAAGTTCAAGTTTAAGCTATTTCATGATTAAGGAAATCTTCGTTCCACATCCCCAAAGTGTGTGATCATTTCAGCCTAGATTAATGTGTTCTCCTCGTGCTGCTGGATCAAGCAGAGATCGGTGCTGCTCCCTAACCAACTTGCACTAGCAGTCCCTAGCTTTCCATAACTAGCTTTACTCCAAGAGCACACAATGAAAGCCTGCTCTTTTCCAGGGTGGAGAAGATCCTTCTCATTTCATGAATAGCAGGAAGTTTCAAACCAGGACAACTGAACGGCATTCCCAGCAGTTAGAGAAGACTTTTTTTTTAAAAACTATCCTAAAGAATTAACTATCATAGAATCTGGGAGGCTAAATCAGGTAGGACTTTTTTTTCTCTTTCAATTAAAAAAAAAATACTGTAAGCCCTGCAACAGAAGAGAATGGGGTCTGTCTCTGGGGTCTCTGAAAGAGATCAGAGCTGACTTTTCAGGTGTTCTCCTCCCTAAGGAAAAAGAGGCTTCCTCTCCTGGGAAAGTCAAAGCCAGAAATCCTACTTTAGACATCCGCATGGAATTCACCTGCGAATCGGGGCTCCTCCCGTTAGTCAGACCGAAAGAAGCCAGAGCGAGTGGGGACGGCGGCTTGGGGCACCCTGGCAAGGACTGTCCCCGCGCTGAAATGGGATTCCCGGCACCCTTTGTGCGGGGGAATACATTCTGTTTTCATGGGGGTGAAGGGGAGCTGCTGGGGCCACCATTCTGGAAACAGTAACTTGCATGGAAAGCAAAAGGATTGCAATACACTGGCGCGTGCACACACACACACACACACACTCTCTCACACACACTCTCACACACTCACACACACACACTCTCTCTCTCTCACACACACACACACACACTCACACACACACTCTCTCTCACACACACACTCACACACACACACACACACACACTCACACACACAGACACACACAGACACACACACACTCTCACAACACACACACACTCACACACACAGACACACACACACTCACACTCTCACACACACTCTCACTCACACACACACACACTCTCTCACACACATACACACACACACTCACACACACTCTCTCTCACACACACACACGTGTGGCATTCTTTTCCTCCCGCAGGCAGTCGGGTCCCTGCAGCAAAAGCCGAGGGGAGCAAGCCCGCGGCTCCGAGGCTGCGCAGGTCCCCCTCGCTCCTTCCCTGTATCCCCGGCCGGCCCGGGCAAGCCGGGACCAGGTCCCGCCGATGCTTACCGGAGTCGGTTGCGCGGCCGCGCTCGGCCAGCGCCAGCAGGAGCAGCAACAGCAGCAGCAGGGGCGGCAGCGGCGGCGGCGACGGCGGCGGCAGCCGAGGCGTGGGAGGCGCAGCCCTGGCCCTCCTCGCGGCCCGCCCGACCCCGTGCGCCCCGGGCCCCGCGCCCCTCTGGCCCTGAGGAGCCATGGGGGCAGCTCCCACATCAATGCCAGCCGCCGCAGCCGCAGCCGCCTCCCGGTCCTCGTCCTCCCGGACCGGCAGAGCCTCGTCTCTTCGCCCGACGTCCGCGCCCCGGGCCGGCCAGCTCACGGGGCATCTCGGGCCATGGCCCCGAGGCTGGAGTGGCCGCTGCAGGAGGGCGCCGCGCCGAGCTCCGGCCGCCCAAAGCTTCAGCGCGCCCGGGGGCGCGGGCGGCAGCCGGGCGCCCGAGCCCCACCGCGTCCTCCGCGGCCGCAAGCCGGGTTCCCACGCTGCCGCCGCCGGCTCCGGCTCCTCCTTCCGCACCCGGCCGGCCCCCGCGATCCGGCGCACCGCGGGCAGCGCGAGGGTGGCGGCCCCGGGGCTCTGTCCAGGGAGCGGGCGCCACTCGGCAACGTGGGCGAGGAGGGCAGGCTGGGGCTCCGCGGCGGCCAATGCGGGCTGGGGCTGGGGCTGGGGGCGCGGGCGGCGAGGCTGCCTCTCCGGCCCTCCGGCCTGTCACTCGGGCTCCCGCTCGCTCTCGGGCTCACGCTCTGGGGCTGGGAATGCTGTTGCAGCTGAGAAGCGGCGCTTCATTGACAAAGAAATCACGTAGCGACCCGAGCCTGCGAGGAAAGGGAGGAAACAGAGGCGCGCGCCACCCTCTCCTCCCCTCCCCTTCCCTCCCCTCCCCTTCCCACGCTCTCTCGCTCTCTCTCTCTTTCTCCTCTCTGTCTCTTTCTCTCTCTCTCTCTCTCTCTCTCTCTCTCTCTCTCTCTCCCTCTCTCTCTTCTCTCTCTCCCTCCCCCCTCTTCTCCCCCTCTCTCTCTCTCCCTCTCTCTCTCCCTCTCCCTCTCTCTGTATAACACACACAGACGCACGCTCGCACACACACACACACTCCCACAGGCGCGCATCCCTCCCAGCTCTTCCAAGCAGCCGAGGCAAGGAGGCCCCCTTCTGGGTGTCTTGCTTCTATTTCTTTCCCTCATAATTCTTGATTGGGACCAGCCCAAGAGGAGGCCTCCCTTCCAGGTAAGGGCTGCAAAGGGCCGTTCTGCAGGACGAACGGAGCAGCCCCGAAGCCCTCAGCCCGGATGGGGCAAAGTGCTTTGCGGACACATTCCCCGGGCTGTCCTGTCTCCCAGGGAAGAAGCCAGTTTGTCTTTCTCCTCTCGTTTTACACATGAAGAAGCCCAAGGAATCTCTGCCTGAGTACGTCGAACCGACAAATATTTCTTTAGTGACCGCTTTATACAAAGCACTGGGCTAAGTCAGCACGATGGAGAAAACAGAAAATAATCCAATCCGATAAGTCTTTTTCCAGTGCTCTTCCAGCCCCAGGCTTGGAGGTGCAAGGCTAAAAACCAAGGGACACCCATTCCACTGACCGGGTCCGGATCAGACCGCAGGTTTCATGGACGAAGGAAACGCTTGTCACCCTGACAGGCTAGTTACTAGCTCAGGGTCCCCACAGCCATCAAGTGAGCAAGCGCTCTCTCTCTCTCCCCACTAGACCAAACTGACCCTCAGAGGTGACACATTCTGGACACAGGTAAATATAGACGATAATAGGAGGACAGAAAGATCCTTGAAGACTAGAAGAATCCAGAAAAGCTTCTCCTAGGAGTGAACATATGAATTGATCTCAGTGGAAGCCAGAAATTCTGAGTGTGAATGGATAAGGAGATGGGAGGCAAAGCATTCTGGGCATGGGAGCCCCTGGCTGAGCATGGACAATATAGTAGGTGCTGTAAAAATGGAGTTGAGAGGGGATGCTGAAGTCAAGGAAGAGCAAATAGGTCAATTTGGCTGGAACATAGTGTGCATGAAGAGGGATGAAGTAGTCAACCTAGAAAGATGTAGCTCATAAAGGCCTTTAAATGCCAAACAGAGAATTCTGAATTTTATCCTACTGCTTGGCAAGTGAGGATTGTGGGAGGTAAGGGAGCAGGAAGATGATGCTAAGAGTAGGAAGTTGGATAGCTAGAAGGATGTTAATGCCCTCAACAGAAATAGGGAATGTAGGAGGAGAAGGTGTAGCTTGGATTGGGGGAAGGTAAAGATCATGAGATCTATTTTGGATGTGACAGTTTGGGGTACCTAAAGGACATCCAGTTGGAAATCTCCAATAGATAGTGATGCCATAGAACTCAGGAAGGGGATTATGGCTAGATGTTTAGATCTGGTGTTCATTTATGTAGAGACGACCAATGAATCCATGAGATATGAAGAATTCACTAAGAGAGGGTGTCAAGAAAAAAATAGAGTCTTAGATAGATCTTATCTTAGATCTTAGATAGAGCCCTGGGATATGCCCTCTGATACGGAGATGGATATGATTGATCCAGAAAAAGAGATTGAGAAGATACAATTGGAGGAGAACAGAAGAGTTTATTCAGCATGTTAATGAATCTTCCTGACCCAATTGGGGTTTTCATGGAAAATATATTGAAGTAATTTGCCATTTCCTCCTCCAGTTCATTTTCCAGAAGAGGAAACTGAGGCAAACAGGGTTAAGTGAATTGTGCAGAGTCACACATCTAATAAGCCCAGAGTCACATGGCTAGTTAAATATCTGAGGCTGGATTTGAACTCATGAAGATGAATCTTCTCCTGATTCCAGAACCTATCCACTTTGCCATGTAACTGCCCATTCATCATAATAGAATGGTTAATAGGATCAAAACCAACAGAGAGGTAAAGAAGAATGAGGAATAAGAAAAGGTGGTCAGATTTAGCTATTAAAAAATCACTGTTAAATTAGTGGTGAGGCTACCTTTCAAAGAATTAAAAAGTAAGTGGGAAAAGAAAAAGTAGAGGTAATGAGTATAATCAGCTTTGGCTATAAAAGGGAGGAGAGAGCTAGGATGTTGATATCTTGAGGGGATAATAGGATCAAGAAAAGGTTTTTTTAAGAAAAGGCATATTTGTGAGCAGAAGTCAAGAAAACAATAAATCATGAAATATTGAAAATGGGGAAGATCAAAGGCATACACTGTAAGAAAATATAGAAGGGAAAGGGTGAAGTGTTCAGATAGAGGGAAGTATCCCTCTATCAGAGACTGGAACAAAAGAAGAAAGAATGGGGGAAGATGCTCAAGGGTTTTCAAATGTAGGATAGAGAGAAAAGGATACTCATGAATTAGAGAATCTGTTTTTTCAATAAAGTAGGAAGATAGGAAGGCATGGAGGAAGGGACTGATGTAAGATGTTTGAGGAAAGCAGAACCCAGCATTATTTTGTAATGGGAAGTCATAGTGAAGATGAATAAGTCAGGAAGATTGAAACAGAGAGAAAATGAAAAGATAGATAGCTATAGTGAGATGGAAGTATAAAACCTCATCTGAGCATCTTCCCCTAATCCACATTAGAGCTGGCAGATTAAGCCCTCAGAGAAGGAGGGCAACCAGGTGGCATAGCAAAAAAAATGGGTCTGAAAACAAGAAGACTGGAGTTTGAATCTAATATAAATAGGTTATTGAGGTGGTCCAGTGGATAGAGTTCCATCTGGAGTTAGGAAGTTCTGAGTTCAAATGTGGCTTCACACATTTACCTGACCCTGGGCAAATCACTGTTTGCCTCCATTTTCTCTTCTGTATAATGAACTAGAGAAGGAAATGGCAAACCATTCCATTTTATTTGCAAAAAAAAAATTTGAGTCTGGCTTTAGATGCTTCCTAGCTGTATGATCTTGGGAAAGCTGCTGTTGTCTGCCTCTGTTTCTTTAATTGAAAAGTGGAGGGTAATAATTGCATCTGTTTCTCAGGGTTGTTGTAAGAATCAAATAAGATATTTTAAAGCCCCTAGCACATAGTAGGCACTTAATACATGCTTGTTTCTCCTTTCCTTCCCAAGGTTTAAGGAGATAAAGCTGTGGATGGCTATTCTCCTACTTTATAGTTCATAAATCCCCACATGTGCATTCCTCTTTAACAAATAGCAGGTAGACTCAGATATCTAGCAAATACATTTACTCAAAAGGCATAGCAAGAACAGTAATTATAAAGCACTCTCCTCAAAATCTGGGGGACACTCTCCCACAAATGCACATAGTATCCATGAGGGGCAGTATGGTCACAAGTTTAAAGGATGGTGAGATCTACATGAATGGAATATACATTGCCAAAACAAGTCAGGACTTTAGAATGCCAGGGTCCCAATATACTTTCTTTGTCTGGAGGATTCTCTTTATGGTCACTGTGGAGTATCGATGGTATCAATGGTAGTCAAATGTAGCTACTATACAGAGGAACCTGCTTCTTGCAGAGAACAGCTGGTCTCAGGTAAATAAGTCAACCCACCATGGAGATGATCAAGCAGGTCATGTGACCACTTGCTCTTCTCAGGGTGCAGCAGTGTCTCTACTAGGTGGATTAATCTGTTGATCTTCCTGGAACCACTTTTCATTGGGCAGCATCAGTCTTTCACCACCTACAGCCATTCACCTGGCTGGATCTATATCCTTTTTAGCTTAAATGCTGTAGTGCCTTTTCCATCTTTCATTCTACTATGATCTTTAGCCTAGGATTGGCAGGAGTCTCTCTTTTCTGACTCCATCAAGAGCCTTAGCTCAGATATTTGTCAACTTCAGGCAAAAAGTTGTCCCCTCCAGGAGAAGGAAGTCTATTTTCTCTGATTTGCATCCCTACCTGGTTTTGGGCCAGTTCCCACAATCCTGCTTCCTTGGCTTATGGAATATTAGTCCCAATTTAGTCAGATATTGAGGTTTTCTGCTCCAATCACTTGGAACAAAGTAAGGTATATACCCTTTGCCCTAAAGGAAGTTTATTTTTCTGCTGCTCTCTTGATACAGAATTGAGCTATTTGAGCTTCAAACCCTTTCTAAAATATGGAATTATATATATACACATACATATATATATATACATATATATATTTGCATATGAAGTTCATCTTTTACAGTTCTACAGTTCAATGTATCTATCCTTTCACACTTCCTGACCTTTTAGTTATGCTGAAGGGTCACTGAGAGCATTACTATATCCTTCCCATAGTTTAAAATTTGAAGGCCCTCTAAATCACTTGGGAGAAACCAGTATATGTATAAGTATTCCAGATAGCGTCTCCTACTATGTCCCACTACTTGAGTACAAAGTACAATATAATTTTAAATGTGGCATTCATCACATGCAGTCACATAACACAGTTGTATGAAATAAACATATAGGCCATATGTACATGACAAAAGCAGGTAGGTGGCACATTTATTAAGTCAGAAAAAACCAAATTCAAATTCTATCTCAGGCATGTCAATTGTTTTGCCAAAAAAAAAAAAGTGAGAGAAAATAACAAAAACACTTGCTTCACAAGGTTACAAGGATCAAAAGTCATGTGTGAAGCACTTTGCAATTTTTATAGCATTATAGAAATGTTATATGTTTATTATTATCATTGTTATTATTATTATGTGGTAATACATATCAAAGAAGCATATAGACACCATGTATATCAAATATTGCATACCAGCATCCATATCAACCCTTCCTTTACAATAAAGAAACATAATTCATTAGCAATAATGCATAATACAGTGAAAGAAATAATAAAATGTGTTGTATTCACACACAAAATACATATTATCCATATTTCACGTATTCCATCTGGCTGTAAGGATAGCCTGAAATTTGTCATGACGCATCAGAACTAGTTTTGGTATCAGCCAACCAGACCTGCTACTTCTACCACATCACCCTCAGCTTGTAGATCATTGGCAATCATCCTTCTCACTTCTGACTTTATTTAGGCTCATAATCTCCCAGGGTTATACTGAGGTCTCTAGGAGCCTCTACAACTGGGGTATCGTGTTGATTTGGGGTTTTCTCAAAGTTTAGTCTCCCTTATCATCTGAAGAGAAATTTTTCTATATAGTTGGGTAATATTCCATTGAATTCCCTTTGTCTGGTGGAAACCCAAACCCAATTCCATCCTCATAAAAATAATCCTTATTTACTCTGTCAATCTCTCTGCAACCGGTGTATAGGTAGATTCTTAGGTAGATTCTTCTCAGAGTCTATATAACTGATTATCCACCATTACTTTTCTATTGCCTCATCAAGAAAGTACAGTTGATTTCCTAAAAAAACAATTGTAGAGGCTTGACCTTTTTATGGGATTACTTTGTAAACAGGCTAATGGTTCGGTCTTTCCATGACATTGGAGAATGTGTCTATCGGTCTGCTATTCCAGGTGTCTTTGGCACACCAAGATTTCTTAGCAGAATACTATCATCAGTATGGAAAGAATGACAATGGACTCTGGTATTGTATAATCACTTTTTTCTTTCCGAACTTTACTCAGCAGGAACCCATTGTCCTTCAGCCCCTCTCTTAATTGCCTTTCTTTTTTTGTATTTCTCAGAGTTTATCAAAGGACCCAGTACATAGTAGGTGCTTAATAAATGTTTATTGAAAAATTAATTGAAGGTGGTTCTCAGAAAGGGATGAAGGCATAAACCTAGCTCCATGGGAAGGGTTTCACTCTTCCCTTAATACATAAGGGGTGTGTGTGTGTGTGTGTGTGTGTGTGTGTGTGTGTGTGTGTTAAATACAAGGCAATTTTGGGGGGATGAGAGATGGTACTTGAGCTGAGCTTTGAAGGGAATTCTAAGGGAAGCTTCACCCCCTTATGCCATGATCCTCTTCCAGAATGAAGGACAGACATATGAGGAAGCAACTGAGGCTGGAAACCCCCCCCCAAAAAAATAACTTCCCATCAGGAAGACAAGGCACAGAGATGAGACACAGAATGTCATGTGTGAAAAACAGTAAAAAAAAAAAATTAAGCCATTCTGCTTGGCCCGAAAGGGAATACTATCTAACAATCCTGGAAAGATAGGCTAAAATCAAGCTGTGTAATGTAAGACAGATGTATTTGTACTTAATCCTAGAGAGATCTTACTGAGTGGGGAAAGTGACATGTATTTGATGACATGGTATAGCATACCCTGATACCTATGTAATTTTGCACATTGTCCTAGTCAGCTATAGGAAAGGAAAAAAGGAAGGGAACAAGCAATTATTGTGTCAGTTATGTAGCAGGCACTATGCTAAATACTATACATATATAATCTCATTTGATCCTCACAATTCTATAAGGTAGGTACTATTATTATTTCCATTTTACAGATGACAAAGCTGAGACATACTTGTCTCATGCTTGCCTAGGGTCACTTAGCTATGGATTTAGAGTGACAGGACCCAGTTTTGCCATTTGCTAGCTACATGACCAAGGAAAGTCATCTCACCCATAAAAACTTGTATGGGTTGTATAAGAGTTGTGAGGAAAACATTCTGTAAATCTTCAAACATTTTGTAATTATTAAAGCACAGAGAAGCAGGAGCCACCTACCAAGTCAAATAAAAGTTTACTTTCAGAGACGTACAATTTGCTTTCAAGCACATCAAAGTAAAGAAAAGCTATATTTATGGGAAATTCACAGTAAACAGTTATTTTTTATAAGTGATTTAGGATAGATTTCATAAACACACTGTAGAGTTGTTTGGTTTTTAATGAAGGTTGGTGGACTAAGGTTTGGAAGAATGAATTTAAATTCCCCAAGCAGATACCTGTCAACACACAAGTTCCTTTCTAAAGGTTATGTGACATTTGCTGGACTTGCTCAGAGCTGTCCTCTTAGAACATAAAAAGAAACAGCAAGCATGTACATTAAAATCCAGTTAAAGACTATGAAGTAAATCAGAGGGTAATATCTGCATCAGCTAGCAGGGGGAGCCACTAAGTTCAATTTAAGCAGCTGCAGGATAGAGGAAAACTCTCCACCTTTCAGCCAGTTTTAACATCACCTCTGGGCAGTAGAGGGCTCTCAAAACCTGAGCTTTCATTAATTAATTGTGGGACCAATTGCTTTTGCTTTTCCTTATCAGAAGGAAAACAGCCTTCCCAGATCTACCTGTACCTACCTGTTGAGTTCACAGTATAGGATAGATTAATACAAATATTAGAATATATTAATTGCTACAATTATCTTGGCTCTGCCCCCACCCCTTGAAGTGACTTCTTTTCTCAGGTTTATTTCTTTTTCAAACAGGCAACATATGGACCACTATAGCTACAAAATATGAATAATTAAACACTCAAATAAGCATCATTAGATTTCTTTCTTTCCTTCTCTTTTTCTTGTCCATTCTTCTATACTAGAAAATTTGGTTTATAAAATACTGGAGGGGGGGAAAGGGGAGGGCTCCTGCAGTATTATTCAGGGGACCTAGGAAGGTGAAAGAGACTTTTGGACTCCATATTCCTTGAATCTCCAGGTCTGTGGCAGGTTCCCAGTGACAGTTAAACATTGCATCCAACTTGCAGCAATTGTGGCATCATTAATCTACCCAGAAATTCCTCAAATAAAGTCATAAATTATAGTCATCTTTCTTTTATAATGCCCTTTGTGCTGAATAAATTAACAGGATAACCCAGAGCTTTATGGTGGAAAAATCCCAGAATCTGCTTCTCCTTGCTTCCCTCTGAGAATCATCCAGAGCCTTGGGACACTGGAGAGGATAATAAGGTGCTAAAGAAGCAGGGCTACAGTCACTGTCAGCAAAGCTCAGAATTTCAGAGATGGAATAGGCCTTTAAAGTTCCTCTCATTTGTCAGATGAGGAAAGGGAAGCCAGGAAGGGTGAAAGGATTTGCTCAGAGCAAGTTAGTTAGATTGCTGACCAGTATCTAGGAGGCAGAATTATGTGGCAAAAAGAATAATGGGTTTAGAGTCAGAGGTTCTGGATTACAATCTCTGCTCTGTAGTTTATTACCTCCATCACTTTGGGGAAGTTATTTAACCTCTTAATATTAAATTTCCTATTTTCCAGTTCTAAACTACAGAGCTAAAAGTTATCTCAGAGATAATCTAGGTAAAAGCCATTTTTACCTAGACAAGGTAGCTACACAACACAGCCAATAGCATACTGGGCAAAAAGATCTGAGTTCAAATCTATCCCCAGATACTTCCAGACTGTATGAGGTTAGGCAAATCACCTAACTTTTGTCTGCTTCAGTTTCCTCAACTTTAAAGAAAGGATATCTCTTCTTACTTTCCAGAATTGTTGTAAGGCTCAAATGGACATAATATTTGTAAAGCACTTTGCAAATCTTAAACCAAGATATTTTAATAAGTGCTAACTATTATTATTAACCTATATTCCAGGGTAATTGTTCATATTTGACTCTTTGTGACCCCATTTAGAGTTTTCTTAGCTAAGATACTGAATGGTTTTCCATTTCCTCCTTATTTTACAGAAGAGGAACATTAAGTGACTTACCCAGGGTCACACTAGTGTCTGACATCATATTTGAACTCAGGAAGATAAGGTTTTTCTGATTGAAGGCCTGATGCTATATCCATTGTATCATCTAGCTGTCACAGTGCCATAGAGAAAATAAATAGATCCTACAACCACCATTTATATAAAATTATGGAATGTCTCTTAATTTGGGTGTGAAATAACACTTCAAAAAAAATGATGAATCTACACTGTGAAAACCTGATTCAAAAAGTAATTTAAAAGTTACCCAGCTGACCTCTTTGATTCAAACTTCCATGCTCATATCTCCATACCCAAGACAGCCTCATCTTTTAGAATGATGGGAAGGGCTGCTTCAGTCTGACCTACCTCCTTTCTTTATATACATTGCTGTATTAATGATTCACTGCCTCCATGGGGAGGTAATTCTATATATCATTTTAAGAAATGCACACATGATGGTAGATTGAGTGAGGATTTGAATGAAAACAAAAAATAAATAATACTTTCCTTCTGAGATTACCTCCCTCTTACACTATATATCTTTTACACGCACATTGTAGTTTTCATGTTTTTGGAATTTGAGCTCATAGCCTATTTATAACCCTATTTTTAAAATGCTACAAATCATTAGAGAAATATAAATTAAGGTGACTTTACAGATTGGCAAAGCTGACAAAAAAGAAAATGAAAGATGTTGGAAGGGTTTTAGAAAAACATATACATTGATATGGCAATTTGATGGTGGCAATTTGCTAAACAGGAAAAGTATTGTTGGATGTCTGAATTGAATCTAGAAGGAAACCACCATTCTGGAAGGAAAGTAGGAACTCTACTCCAAAAATCTCTAAATAATACATGCCATTAAATCCACCTAGACTGCTGCTAGGACTCTAGGAGATCAAAGAAAAAGGAAATTGTTCTATATGTACACAACTATTTGTAGTAGTTCTTTTATTTTGCCTGCAAAAAATTAGAAATCAAGGGCATGCCCATTAATTGAGAAATGATTGAATAATTTCTGGTGTATTATTATTATAGAATATATTAATGTGCTATAAGGAAAGAAGAAAGATGGTTTCAAAGAATCATGGGAAGTCTTGTAGGAATAGAGGCAGAGTGAAGTGAGCAGCACCAGGAGAACAATTTATATATACCAATATGACAAAAAAAGAACAATTCTGAGACTTGGGAACTGTTTTAAACTAAAGAATCAATCATGGTTCCAGAGAACTGATAAAGAACACTGTCCACCTCATAAGAGTGATGATAAACTAAGATGTAGAATAAGAAATGCATTTTGGATGTGACCAGGCTGAGAATTTGTTTTGTTTGACTATGCTTTCATAATACATTATACATTCTCCTTCTCCTCCCTCTCCTGTGTTTCCTTTCTCCTACTTTTATTTCTTTTTTCCCCTCAGTGAGTGGCAGAGGTGGAAAATAATTTTTTCAGGATCATTTTTATTAAAGCTTTTTATTTACAGGAACATATGCATGTGTAATTTTTTCAACATTGACCCTTGCAAAACCTTTTGTTCCAAATTTTCCCCTCCTTCCCCCATCCCCTCCCCTAGCTGGCAGGTAGTCCCATACATGTTAAATATGTTAAAATACATGTTTAAACCAATATATGTATACATATTTATACAGTTATTTTGCTGCACAAGAAAAATCAGATCAAGAAGAAAAAGAAAAACTGAAAAAGAAAACAAAATGCAAGCAAATAACCACAGAGAGAGTAAGAATGCTATGTTGTGGTCTACACTGTTCCCATGGTCCTTTCTCTGGGTGTAGATGGCTCTCTTCCTCACTGAACAATTGGAACTGGTTTGAATCCAACAGAATTGATTGTCATATGAGTCTTCTTGTTGCTGTGTATAATGATCTCCTGGTTCTACTCATTTCACTTAGCATCAGTTCATGTAAATCTCTCCAGGCCTCTCTGAAATCATCCTGCTGGTCATGTCTTACAGAACAATAATGTGGGAAATAATTTTTTAAAATGCTCGATAACAGAAAAATTGAAGACAATGCAAGCTCCTTGAAGGTTAGAAATTGTATTTTTGTTCTTTTTGTATTCTCAGCAATTAACACAGTGCTTGGCAGTGCTAAAATCATGTCAAATGGATTCATCATTTATTATTTATTCTATACTACTCTAGAAAAAGAAAACTAGAAAGTAATGCTTGTCAGGGAAAGTCAATGATTTGAACCATTTCTGAGATGAATGAATCCACAAGCATTTTTTTAGTGCCTCCTCTGTAACACTCACTGGGAACCGGAGATGCAAAGACAAAAAAAAAATGAAACAGTTAACTCAATTATCCATATGTGGATACTCTCCATATTATCACTGGACTAGCCAACCACAAAACCTAAAATGAATTGTGTCCCTGGGCTTCCTGGTAGCTCATCCTAATATCTATCTTCAGACTTCTTCACTTCGAATCAGGAAGAATGGACCCAAGAGCAGTAAAAGTACCACCAAAGCCACGTATTCAGCTCTATGAGGACATGTATCACAAAGAGTTGAGTGAGGTGAAGAGTTACTTGATGTTTCCAACAGTCAATCAGTAAGCATTGATTAAGTGCTTTCACTTAATGCCAAGAACAGAAAAAAATCTAAGGACCAAAGTTATATGGTCCCTGACCTCAAAAAACTTATATTCTCAGGATTAGGGGGGTGGGGAAGTATGGAGAGGAGAAAGGAGGGGGAAAGAAGCTGGGGAATGAGATCATAAGTACGAATAGGGATTTAGATAATATATGCTAAATGAATACAAGATAATTTTGTGGACAAGATGCCATGAAGAGAAGGGATACAAGAAAGCCTTTATCAAGAAGGAAACCAGTGATTCTAAGAGACAGATTATCTGCTGCTCTTGTGGTTTCCAGAATCCAGACACCAGTACCTGGAATGGTTATCTCTTCTTGTGAGAGGATGATGATGACAAAAGGAGACTGAGAGGCAGTTGTGTTCTCTGGTCACCCTCTTCTTCCCCTCTGCCTCCAATTTATTTCATTCCCAATTCACAAGCAACACCTGCAGCAGTAAAGGCTGCTTTGCGACTCCTTCAAGTTTATTATTCACAGCTATGGAGGCTCTCAGAGAATTGACCTGCCCCTTCACCCAGGCATGGTCCTTAACAACAGACAGACAGACACACAGACAGACAGACAGACAAATAAGATAGATAGAAAGATAGATGTATGAATGGATACATATTTATCTGCCACAGAGGAATGGATAGACAGATGTATAGATACAGGGATGGGAGAATGGGTATATGATAGATAATGATAGATAGAGTTTTTACTAAGTATTTACTATGTACCAGACACTGTGCTAAACATGGGGGATACAAATAAAAGCAAAAAAAAAGTCCTTATCATCAGAGAGCTTAATGGCGAGAGCCAATACATAAAAGAGAGATGGAAAACAGGGGGCTGGAGGAAATCTTCTGAGGAGAAAATGGAAAAGTCCAAAATGAGGAAGGAAGGAAATGAGTGAAATGGGCATGACTTGGGCACTTCCTAAAATGGTGGTCTGAGTCAAGGATCCAATAATTAGAAGAAAGGTGAGACAAATGAAAAATCTGAGAGGCATAGTTTTGGAGCAAATTTATTAACTAGGCAAGCAGATAATAAATTGAAGTCAACTTCTCTCAGAAACTAAAGACCCTTTATAGGGCCTCTTGAATATAAATAAATACCTTTGGATAAGGGGTTATCTATGAAGGGTGGAAATAAATTCTGATTGGTTAACAACTAATAAGATAATGAACATTATGATGAGAGGTGGGCTTATTCTATTTTTTTTTCCTTGTAGCAATTGCCCAGGGTCACACAGCTAGAAAGTGTTAAGTGTTGAGAACAAATTTGAACTCAGGTCCCACCTGACTTCAGGGCTGGTGCTCTATCCATTGCTTAGCTGCCCCAAGGTAGCTTATTCTAATGAGGGGCTGAGAGACAGCACTCTCCTAATATTCCACTTCCAGAAATCTATACATAGGAATCCATCTCCATCAAGTTCTACTTGACTTGGACAATGGACCTAGATAAAGTCTTGATCAAGGTCAGAAATGTCTTTAAGAACCTTTGAATATTCAAGCAAAAAAAGAGAGGACCTTTGAGTCCCAAATTTAAAATTGACTATTACTATAAAAATAATCATTTTTTCTCAGAGTACTATAGGCAAAGGCATCATCCATAGGAATCTTTAAGAAAATGGAAAAGTCAAGATTCTAAGAGGCAAAAGTAGGAAAGTTATACATTTTAGGAAGAGGAGACAACCAATGGAAATGCTCATAGTCAAAGAATCAAGATCATTGAATGCACAAAACATTGAGTAAGCTAGGATGCCTTACATAGAGGATGAGGAAGGTAACAAAACAAAAGAAGACTGCAAAGGTAAGAAATGGACAAGATATAAAGAACTTTAAATACCAGAGAAGGTTATACTTGATCCTAGAAGCAATGGGGAACTACCAGCATTTGTTGAAGAGCAGGATTACCTAATTAAACCTGTGTTTTAAGAAATATGACATCTATGATGAATCAGAAAAAGGGAGTGGAGAAGAAAAGATTAGATAGATAGGAGAAGAATCAGGAGAGACCAGTTTCTTGAAAACTCAGAGAAAATAGCCAGGTGTAGAGTGTGGCCAAGAGTGTCCAAAATAAGAAATTGAGAAAGATAAGATTTGAGAAGAAGCCATTACATTAAACACATACAGCCTGTGTCACCTTAGATAATTATTTAACCACCAGAACTTCAGTATTCTCATCTATAAAAATGGGGAAGTGGTAATGTTGGATTAGATGTCCTTCTACCTTAGATCTATCATCCTATGATTTAGCAAGTAAGAGATCAATGGTAATTTAAATAACATCTAGGTGGCACATTAGATAGAACACAAATTGTAGTCAAGAAAAACTTCTCTTATCCTCAGTTTCCTCAATTGTAAAATGGGGCTAATAATAGCACCTATTTCCCAGGGTTATATTGAGGCTTAAATGAGATGGTAATCTTTGTAAAAGTACTTAGCACAGCATCTGACACATAGTAGGTGCTGTATAAATGCTAGTTATTATTAATTTTGGATCGAATAATTTCAATTAAGGGATAAGAGAAAAAACCATATTGCATCAGACTTTATTTTCTTATATTAAATTTTTATTTTCAAACTCAGATCAACTTTATCTTTCCCACCTCCCTCGTTCCATCCCCACACAGAGAAAACAAGAAAAACAAAACCTCCATTACAAATATTTATAATCAAAGTAAATTTTTTCACTGGCTATGTCCTTTCAAAAAATTAGCCTTACTCTATATTCTGAGTCCATCAACTCCCTCTCTATCAGGAGATGAGTATCATGTGAGTCCTCAAGAATTGTGGTCAGTTATTGTCTTGTAGATAGATAGATAGATAGATAGATAGATAGATAGATAGATAGATAGATAGATGGATATAGATAGATGGATAGATAGTCAGATAGATTAGATGGATGGATGGATGGATAGAGTAAAGATAAGTAGATAGATAGATGATGGATAGATAGATAATGTTTTAGTTAGGTATGATTCAACTTCACACCCTCCAACCTCAATCACTGAGAGCACAAGAAAAACAAAATCTATTAAAAACATGTATAGTCAATCAAAACAACTTTCTCCATTGGCCATATTCAAAAATATTTATTTCAGTCTGCACTCTGAAGGGTGGGAAACATGTTTCTTTATTAGTCCTCTGGAATCTTGGTCGGTCATTACACTGACAAGAGGTCAGTACAATAGTATTGCATTACATATAATCACTTACTGATTCATTCTCAGATGATGGGCATCCTATCTTGTAGAAAGGAGCATTAAAGCATTCTTGTACATGCCTGGAATTTGTTTTGATTGGGACTATCCCTCCTTTTGTCTGTCCTTCCTTTTTTTCCCTTTTCCTCCCAATCCCTGTTGAGTGAAATATATTCTTGTACCCAACAACCCTAACCCTATATACATACATACATATATATACATATATATATATATATATATATATATATATATATATATATATTCCTGTACCCAAATGTGTGACTCTGAGCATTTTTTCCTACTTTTGATAGGTTCCTATAACAGTTACTCTCCCTGCCCCTGTTTATATGAATGTCTACTTGAGTACCCTGTTATGAGATAGTTTTCCCTTCCTTTCCCACCCCAAAATATTCCTCTCTTCTCTTTCCATTCTTTTCTTTAGATAATTAAGAAAAAACTACTCCCTTGCTTTATCTAATTGTACTCCCTCTATAAATCTGATGATGAAAGGGATCAGAGGGAATGCATGTATCATTTCCCCATATTTGATTGTAAATAGTATTTTTCATGCATTTACCTTTTTGTGTTTCTCTTCACTTTTGCATTTGAAATTCAAAGTTTCTCCACCGCTCTGTTCATTAAAGGTCCAAACTCCAGGTACATGGAGGATGGGATGTTGTTCACTCATTTCAGTCACGTTCAATTCTTGATGACTCCATTTGGGGTTTTCTTGGCAAGGATATTGGAGTGGTTTACCATTTTTTTTCTCTAGTTCATTTTACAGATGAGGGAATTGAGGCAAACAGGTTTAAGTGACTTTCCTAGGGTCATATAATTAGAAAGTATCTGAGGCTATATTTGAAATCACAAAAATGAGTCTTCCCGATTCCAGGCCCAGAAATCTATCCATTGTGCCACCTAGACGTCCCAAGAGAATGTAAAGGAAGTTGCAAAATGCAACAAGGCACTTTGAAGAATAGAAATAAATATCAATAGGGAAATGTATAAAAATAGAAAAGATGGGTTTGTCACATGGAAGGCTAATAGGCAGGTAGCCCAAATATTCTATTAATAACCCTCAAGAGAAAGCAAAAGAGCAACCCTGTAGTTGACATGGAAATATATGCCTCGAGGGTCTCATAGTTGGTAATGTCTCTGGTTGGATTTGAATTTAGGCCTAAAATTATAGGTTCCTCACTCTCTTCCCTGTACCACATAACTTCTTCCAAAATAATAAATATCATCTTAGCCATTTTGCAGTGATGACTATATTTATATAGCACTTTACAAATATCAGCTCATGTGATCTTCACAACAAATCTGAAAGGTAAGTGATATTATTATCCCATTTTATAGATGATAAACTAAAGTAGTTAGGTGACTAGTCCAGAGTCACACAGAGTCAAGATTTGAACTCAGGTCTTCCTGCACTTTTTCCACTATACTCTCTAACTGCTTCCCAGTATAGACTACATACTTATTGTCATTCTCCAATTCTTAGACATTTATTTTTGTAAAAAAAAAAAAAAAAAAAGTAATTCTAGTTTATATTCCTTATTTTTCTATAAATGACCTACTTAAAATTCTATTGTTAAAATATTACCAATTCTCAAAAGGCATTTATTGTGATTTACTATATAGTATGTCACATTATATCCCAATATAAGTACTCTTTCAATATCAAATGCCAAAGTATCCTAGCCCGTAAGAATAAACAGCCAAGTTCAGATATAGATATGGCTTTTTACTGAGTTCTTAATTATCTGCTTTAAATTATTTTTGACCTTAGAATTGGCTTTTTAAAAATTTATAAATTTGAAGTTTGCACAATTTAATCTGTGATAGTGCTATTGCTCTTTTGGAAGGTTGCCAGCACATACGTGTTATTATTGCAAATTAAACTTAAAGGGGTGCTATATGTGCATTTCCCTCCCTTCTTCCCCGTCCTGGAGGGTTGGTCATTAAAATTTTACAAGCATTTTTCTGACCATATTTGAAGACCTTCCAGCCTGGAGAAACCTGTTAGATCTTGTGCTCCATTCAAGATCTGATGGTCATCTCCATGTCATTATGGCATTGAAGTAGGACTCTCATACTATATTAATCTCATAAATCTGTAAAGAGTTTTAAATTCAAGGCTGAGGGCTTCCCAAAGCTAATAGGGAACAATTACAGAAAGAGGACCACATGGACTGCCCATAATTAAGATAAAATTGGCCACTCTGTGGAGTGGGGAAATTAAGCTAAGAGGCTATTTTAATAGTCCATGCAAAAGGTGGTGATTTGAGTAAAGAGAAAGAGATGAATGAAGCCTGATGTTGCAGAAATAGAATTGACAACATTTGGCACCTGACTGTATTTTGGGGGCAAGGGAGAATGAGTCAAGGATGACTTTCCATGTAGTAAAAAAAATCATTATCCCTTTTTCTATGGAAAATAATCACTTTGACCTTTATTCAGCTAATTTTCTGATTACTTCAGTTATGATTGTACAAACTCCATAGGATTCAAAATCATTAGAAAACACTTTTGCCCTCTGCTGGTCACAGGGCAGCACTGCTGTATTTAATCGAATAAAGAATGGAAAGGAATTTAAGTAATTATCTATTGGGTAGTTTATAATTTGTCAGTCAGTGACCCATGTTCACATAAAGGAGTGTGTTGTTTCATCATACATTCTTCACTTGGTAGCAGTATAATCACTGTCACATACAAAGTTAAGAATTTTTTTTTTGAAAAACCATTAAAAGGATTGGGAACCATTGATTTAGTCCAATACTTTCATTGGACTGGACATCCAAAAGAGTGTAAAGGAAATGTTCAAGTTTATACTCTTAATTAGAGAGTAGAGTTGGAACTAAATAGTTCTCCAACTCAGAAGCCAAAGCTCTACACCACCCAATTATTGATTTAAAACAAATTCTGTAATTAGCAATTTTCTTTCCTTGTGGATATTTCACATTTAAGAATCAGTAAGGAATTCTATCACATTAATTTGGATGGGCATCAAAAATTGCTTTTGCATTGCAAAATAATTTTCCACCTTTCCACCTCTAAAATTCTTTCATGTTGTACTGAAAAAAAATTAGAAATATTCACTACCTCAAACTTAGGCTTTGGTTTTAAGGTCATAGTAAAATGCGATATTTGTGTCCCAGATGAAAAAATGAAAATGAGATACCGAAGGCAAAGCAGTTTTGTCATTGGCTCAATTTCTCGGCCATATTAGTCTATGTTGTCATGAAATTGCAGATAGGAACTATAAACTTCCATGGTCACAGACTGCACCCCTATACGCCTACCCAAATACTTGGTTTCTCATGCTGAATATCCAAAGGATGCTCAAGGGCTAATTCCACTCTAATGAGCTTGAAAGCCTTGATCTATTCTATTTCTAAGCCAGTTTACCCCTTCTTAAGGTGGATGTCCTCTCCACCATTCTCAGAGGCTCACTCTATTAATGCCTAAGTGCAAACTCAGAACTCTTGAGCTCAAAGCCCACCAGCCTCAGCCTCCCAGCACCTGGGATTATAGGACGCATCACCACAACCAGCTTGGAGCTTTTTTTGAAAATGGACTTGATCAATGAGGTGATTCAGGCCAATTCCAATAAATTTGTGATGGAGAGAACCATCTACATCTAGAAGAGTCCTATGGGGACTGAACATGGATCACAATACAATATTTTCACTTTTTTGTTTGCTTGATTTTTTTTCCATTTTTTTCTTTTTGATCTGATCTTTCTTGTGCAGCATAAGTGTTGAAGTATGTATAGAAGAATTGCACGTGTTTAACATTATATTGGATTATTTGCCATCTAGGGGAAGGATGAGAGGAAGGGAGGGAAAAGATTGAAACACAAGGTTTTGCAAAAGGGAATGTTGAAAACTGTCTTCACGTGTATTTTGAAAAGAAAGGCTACTGTCAAAAAAAAAAAAAGGAAAAGAAAGAAAGAAAATGGAGTTGATTATAAAAGCTACTAAACAAAATATTATGGCTGGATCAAGTGCAAAACCATTATTACTGCCAGATAAATGACTCGATATAAAGTTGACTGGTGTTCAATAAGTAAAGTTAAGTCTTATGCGTAAAAGATGAAATATTATCATTATAATAATATGTACTTTTTGCTGTCTCCAAATCAGAAGAAAAATTCTTAAAGAAAAAATGGATAGAGCAGAGAACATATTATGGAGCAAGTAGATAGGCTAATAGTCACGAAGACACTTCTTCATGAATTGAAATCTGGCCTCAGACACGTACTAGCTGGATGAACTTGGGCAAGCTATTTAATTGCTTGCCTCAATTTCCTCATCTGTAAAATGAACTGAAAAAAGAAGTGGCAAACTACTCCCATTATTTCTCCAAGAAAACCCCAAATGGAGTCACAAAAACAACAGAGCACACACTATAACATCATATCTTTTTATTCTCTCTCTCTCTTTTGAAAGTATTTAAAACAAGTTGCTTATTTTATTTGAAATTCTTATACATCAAAAAAATTTTAATAAAAAAAAAAGAAATTCTTATACATCAACTTAGGTTTATAGCAACTTGAAAGGCCTAACCAAGTAAAATAATTATGAAAGCAACAAATATTTTATTTATAAAATGCTTTTTGTATAGAACACAAAGATATTTAATGGAGTTCTGCAAGTTAAAGTGACATTACAGCAATTCAGCATCTAATGCCTATGGGCCTCCATATTGCCTCACCCACTTCTCTTTTAATCTAAGGAGAAATTATTGTTACCCACTGGATCCTTTCTATCAAACAAAATTGGTAGGGCTAGGAAAAACCCCTCTAAAATTTTGATTTCCCTAGGAAAGAACTGCCTCTCCCCCCTTTCCAATGAATGAACAAAAAATAATGTATGCAGTACCTATCATGTGCCAGATTCTGTGTTAAGAAATGGAGCCACAAATACAAAAGTAATGAAATCATTGTTTTGGGGAGCTTACCTTCTTTGATGGGAAAGGCAGTTAAATAGCAGAGTGGATAGAATGCTAAGTTCAGAGTCAAGAAGATTTGAGTTCAGATTCTGTCCCGGATACAATTATGGTAAGTCACTTTACTTTTGTTTGCCCCAGTTTCCTCATTTGTAAAAATAGGGATCATAACAACACCTACCTCACAGGACTGTTATGAGGGTCAAATAAATTACAATTATAAATATTTAGTATAGTGCCTGGCACATGGTAGATATACATAAATGTTGTTGAACTGATTTGGTTGCTTTCCTCAGAACAAGAATGTAAAGAGAAAGAGTATCAAGGAGGAAGAGGGCAAGGAAGGAAGGTGATGAGTTGTTCAGGTTGGGTGTACGTGAAATGTAGTTGACTAGATACAGAGGGTCAGGCAAGTTTGAAGGCAGTCATTCACCAATAAGGACAATATAGTCCCAAAGAAAGCTCCAAAACTGAGTAAATTAACTAAGACTTTGGAATGGCAGCTGCCTCGATTTATTTTGTATAAAAGTACTCCTTAAAGAAATAAAGAATAACCTAAATAGGAATGACTAGTTCATGTCAATATAATAAAAAATGACAATAATAATGACAAAAAGAAATGAAAATATTATCAAAGTTGATTACACTTCCAATACTATCTCAATCAATACTTTACAGAACTTGATAAAACAACAAAACTCATTTTGAAAAAAAAACAAAATATCTAAAACAGAAACATCAAATGAATAGAAATATCTTGCTATTCATGCATGTTGACTTAGAAAACCACAAATTAACATTATTTGTATTGTGTTTTACTTTTTATTATTTTGTTAAAGATTTCTCAATTCCATTTTAACCCAGTAGAGTAGCATTGGGGAATTTTGAAAGTAGCATGAAAATTTGAAGTTTCCTATAATCTAACATGTCATGAAAAATGGAGAAAAAACGCAAAGGACAAATATAACACTTCCAGACGCCATGCTGTATTATAAAGTAGCAAAAAGCAAAACCATCTGGTACCGATTAAAAAATAGAAAGCTAGATCAATGATAGAAGACTAAACAAGGGGCAATCAGAAACAACAAAACTCAATAACTAGTGTTTGATAAAGAAAACAAACAAACAAAACAAACAAACAAAAAGCAAAAAACATAAAATACCTAGGAAAAAACTCATTTGATTAAAGGCTACTGGGAAAACTAAAAAGTAGGTTACCACTAATTAGACCTCACATAGTACATTTCATAATACATTCTAGTAATAGAGATCATGTTATTTTTAAAAAAAAATTGAAAATAGATTGTTTACTTCTTACAGCTGTAGACAGAAGATGTATTCTTAGCAAAATAGGAGATAGAAGCAATTACAAAAGATTATATGAATAACTTTGATTACTTGAAACTGAAAAACTTCTGTACAAACAGAATTCATGAATCTATGGTAAGAAAGGAACTGGTTGAATGGAGGGGGAGTCTTTTGACAAGAGTTAGGCAAAGACATAAAAAAATATGACTAACAGTCATTCTTCAATAGATAAGTTGTCAAAAGATATTTAAGAATTCTTAAATTAGTGAATTAGTGGAAAAGTGCAAAGAATATACAACCACATGACAGAATATGCCAAACAACTGACAAGAGAAATACAACCTCACAGTAATCTTGAGGGTTTACCTCACACATTGCAAATGGACAATTATAACCCAAAAATGGCAACAGCCAATGTTGGAGGAGTTATAGGATGTTTGGAACATTAATACATTACTGGTGGACCTGAGAAATGGTATGACCATTTTGGAAAACATTTTAAAATTACACAAATAAGCTGACTAAAATGTCTATACCCTTTGAACCAGAAACTCCATAGGCTTGTACCCTATGGAAACACTGATAAGAAAAAAATATTTACAGCAGAACTCTCTGTGATAGCAAAGGACTGGAAACAAAATAGATGTCTAATGATTGAAATAGGGCTAAAAAATTATGAAACATGAATACATGTGCTACAAGTGCTGTATGAAATGATGAATGTGATAAACATGGAAAAACATGGAAAGATCTACATGAACTGATACAGATCCACATAAGCAGGACCATGATAACTAAAATAATGTAAGTAGAAAAACTGCACACAAAAATTAAGTCAATATAGCAAATTTTTTTCAAATCAAGCAAGTCTCAAAAGAGGCATGATATGACACACCCTAATCTACCACTTTGTGAATGTGGAAGGTCCATGGATATTGTACATTGCACATGTTTTGCAGACTTTTTGATGCATATATTGGTTGATTATGCTGTTTTTTTCCTTTTTCTTTTCCTGGTTTTTAAAAAATACTATTGTACAAAATATAGAAGACAGCTCGCTACTGGGGAAAAACTACAATGATGTAAAAAAATAAAAGGTTTTATTACTACTAAGAAAATAAAAATGATATTTTATTTTAAAGTTATTTTACAAACTTACCTTTAAATTATATATATTATATTTATCTCTGGTTTCCAATTATAACACATAAAATCAATTTTTAGAAGTGCTTTGTATTTGATTGATGATAGACTGCTATAAGCCATCCACAAGTTTAGGAACCAGGAATGAGGACAGGAATCTATTGCAAAAATAATTAGGGTTGGAGGGGTTGAGGATGTTCATCCTAAAGAAGAAAAGCACACATGGAGCACACAGTAGCTGTTTTCAAATATTTAAAGGTCTAGCATGTATGGGAGGAATTAAAATTCTTTTATTTGACCTCAGAGTACAGAATCAGGAGTAATAGCTCTGTACAAGATGTATACAAAGGATGTTGTTCTTCTGTCATTCAGTAGTGTCTGATTCTTCATGAAACCATAGACCATAGTGCCCTCAGTGCTGGTCATAGGATTTTCTTGGCAAAGATGGCCATTTCCTTCTCCAGTGAATTAAGGCAGAGGCTAAATGACTTGTTCAGACACAGTTAATAAGTGTCTGAAGCTGGATTTGAACTCAGATCTTCTGGATTCCTGTATAATGATTTTTCTGAATCATCCAGCTAGTCCTGTGTACGTGTAGATGGCAGATAACATTAGAGGGAAGGTTAGATCTAGCATTGAGGGATATTACTAAGGATTTGTCCAGAAAGCAAGATTTTAGCTGAGATTTAGAAAAAAATCAAGGAAACCAGAGGGTGAAGGGGAAATGAAGGGGAGGTAGGAGAGTATTCTAGGCATGGGAGCCAGCTGGTGAAAACACAGAGAATTGGAAAGTAGAGTGTCTTACACAAAGAACAGGAAGCCGGCATCACTGAAATATAGAAGAGAGAAGGCAGTAAGGATAGGGAGGGGTCAGATTATGAAGGGCTTTAAAAAGCCAACCAGGAGATTTTACATTTGATCTTGGAGGTAGTTAAAGTTTATTGAACTTACTGGAGTTTACTGAATGGTATGGGATAGAAGGAAAGACATAATCAAATCTCTATTTTAGGAAAGCAACCTTATTATATTCTAGTATAGGATAGATTAGAGGGATGAGAGTCGAAATAGGGAGACTAATCATCAGCTATTAAATAAAATAGTCCAACCATGAGATTGTGAGAGTTTGCAGCAGGCTGGTGGTAAAAGGAGAGGAGGGTAAGTATAGAAGAAATGCTAAGATACAATCACCCAGACTTGGCAACTCACTGGATATGGCAGATAAGGATGGTACCTTGGTGATAAGCCGGGGATTTGGAGGAAGGTAGTACCATCAAAGAAATAGGGAAATGTAAAATGGGGAGGATTTTGGAGGAAAGATGAGTTGAGTTTTGGGAATTTAACATGTCTATAGAACATGCAGTAGGCAGTTGGAGATACAAGACTGGATTAGGGCTGGACAAAGATATGAGAATCGTCTGCATAGAGAGAATATCTGAATCCATGGGAACTGATGAGATCGCTAAAAATAATATGAAGAAGAAGAGAAGAGCACACAGGTAAGAGCTTTGGAGAATATCCCTGGTTGGATGAAGATTCAAAGGAAGGAAGGAGAGTCAGGAGAGGATAGTGTTACAAAAGCCTAACGAGAAGAGTATGCAGTGCAAAATGATGATCAACAGCATCAGAAGTTGTAGAGGTGAAGAAGAAAATGGATTTTAAAAAGGTCATCCAATTTGGCAATTAAAAGATTCAACTTTGGAGAAAGCAGATGCAGTTGAATAATGAATTTGAAAGCCAGATTGTAGTTAAGAAGGTGAGAGGAAAGAAAGTGGAGACAGCCACAAAAGGAGAGAGAGATGATACCTGGAATGTATCAAAGGATGGTGGGATTTTTTGTTTTTTTTTAAGATAAAGACACAGGTAGGTTTGTAGACAGCAGGGAAGCAAATTTCTCCCTGTTGACAGGAAGAAATTTAAGATAAAAGCAATAGTGGCAAGAATAGTGGATACAATCTACTGGGAAACATGGGAACTAGGGTGCATGTGGAGGATGTCTTAGAAAAGATAAGGGACACTTCTTCATGAGACTGGGCTGAAGCAGGGACGTAACAAGGGAGGAGTCTGAATGATGCGAAATGAGTGAGAGGGGGAGCTCTTGATTTTCATGCTCAATGAAATTAGATGCTCAATAAAGAGGGTAAAGGAGAGGTTGTCATGAAGATTTAAGTTTGGAATACTTTGAAATAATTGCTGTGGTGGTCAGGATAGTGCATTGTTATGGAAGTATAAAAGCAGTCTCTTGACACTGTACCTGTTTACGTTAAAGTAATGTAATTTTGTAGTGGGCCTAGTCTTACCCAGGTTTCAGGATTTTCTCCAGCTTTGTTTAACAAGAAGAGAATAGGAGCAAAGGCAGTAGATGAGTGGGAGTAATCCAAGGCTGAGTCCTAGCAGGGCATGATTTGCCACAGGATAAGGTAACAAGGAACTTGAAAGAAGAGGACAGAGTAGAGATGAACTGATTCACCAAAGGATCAAGAAGAGGAAAGAAGGAAGGTGCAAGAGTGATAAACGAGGAAAAAAACTTAAGGGCTAAGGGGACTGGAGGTCATGATAAGGAGAAAGCATAAGGTTAGATGTCATAAGGCAGAGAAAATGATAAAAGATTGTGACCGGATAAAGGAATTTCAGACTATAAATCCTTGAACTCCAGTGCCTGGCATATAGTAAGCAACTGATTGATAGTTGATTGACAGTGGTTGTTTTCCAGGATTCTAAACCCTCTGCAGCCTAACTTATACACTCATTATTTTCCTAACTGCTCCCTCCAAATGATCTCTTAATTGCTAAATGTAATTGCCTTTCCCTTATCTTCATCCTCCTCAAGTCCTCTTCAGCTTTTTACATTTGACCAGCCTCTCAATACTCTAACCAACCACTTTTTTCAATCTCTTTTGCTTGTTCATATAAGTCTTGCCTACCAACCATGGGAGTCTCTCCCACCCAAGGCTTTGTCCTAGGCCCTGTTCTCTTACATTATTTCACTTGGTGATCACATCAGCTCCCAGGGGTTCAACCATTATCTCTATGCAGAAGCTATCATAACAACAGCTAAGTTACATAGCACTATTATGTACCAGGCACTGTGCTAAGGACTTTATAATGATCTCATTTGATCCCTTGGGAGGCAGGCACCATCCTCACTTTAAAGATGAGAAAACGGAAGCAAAAAAAAAATTAAGTGACTTGTCCAGGGTCACATAGCTAGTATCTGAGGTAAAATTTGGACTGGTACACTATACTGTGCCACCTCACTGCCCACTCCTGAGCTCCAGCCTCGCATCTCCAGCTGCCTCCTGGACATTCAAATTCAAAATGTTCCAATCAGAACCCATTAACCTTCTTTCCAAACCCTCTCCTCCTCTTATTAAGGATTATTAAGGATAACAGCATCCTCTCAGTCATCCAGACTTCCAACTTCAGTGTCATCCCCAACTCCCGAGTTTCACTCACCCCCTATACCCAACTGGTTGGCAAATTTTACATCATCATTCATAAAGCCACCATATTGTTCTAGGCCCTCATTACCTTACATCTAGACTACTGCAATGGACACTTCCCTCCAATTTATTCTCCACTCACCTGCCAAAACAATCTTCCTAAAGCACAGTTCTGATCGTGTTTAACACACACTCTCTTGCAGACATACTTAAATTCTGGTGGCTCTCCAGAGTCAAATAGAACATTTTCTGCATAACTTTCAAAGTCCTTCATAACTAGTTTTACATTTTACTGTCTTTTCATTTTTCTCCCTCTCCTTTCCCCCTCCCCCCTCTCCACTTCCCACCCTTCCCACATAAAATCTTTTCCCCCTGGAATTAAACATCACAGAAACCAAAATCATCCTGATTTTTGGTTTGCCACCATCCATGGATGACTCTGGAAGAGAAAATGAGGCTGATGACTTTACGCTCCTCTGGCTCACTTAAATCCAATTTCTGACATCCATCATGTCATTGGTCTTTGTTGAAGGACAAACACAACCCATTGTGGTTCCCAGAACAATGAGTTCTTTAACTAGAGAAACACCACCAAGGTCCCCTTATGTAAGATCATGAAGACAACCAATGAGAGGACCTGTTTCATGCTTAAAGAGCCACAGCATAGGCTGAAGACATTTTGTCTAAATTGAGTGAATTCATGTTGAATTGGTCCTTATTTCAAAGCTCAGTAATCACTGACTCCAAGAACTTGGCAGGAGTAATGCTTTTTAAAGATACTTTGAGCACTCATGATCTCATTTTATTCTCACAACAACTATATGAAGCAGATGGAGCAGGTATCATTATTTATTCCCTATTTATAAATGAACAGAGTAAGACACAGGTTAAGTGACTTCCCTAGGGACACATGGCTAGATTAACCAAGGTCTCCTGAGTTGGAATCATAGACTATTCTCACAGAAGTGATCTCAGAGATCATTAAGTCCAGTGCTCTCCCTTTACAGATGATACAACTAAGGTAGAGAGAAGTGAAGGCATCTGGTCAAAGCTGCAAAGTGTATAAGGGCAGCCACCACACTCTGAAAGACCCGAAGTCAAATCCTGCCTCAAAAACCTATTAGCTGTGTGACCCATAGGTGAATCTGCCTCTGTTTCCTCAACTACAAAATGGGAATAACAGCAGCAGCTACCTCACAGGGTTGTTGTGAGGATCAAATAAGATAATTGTAAAGCATTTACAGTGGGTTTTTTTTTCTTGTGCAGCCTGATGAATATGGAAATATGTTTAGAAGAATTGTACATGTTTAACCTATCAGATTGTTTGTTGTCTATGAGAGAGAAGGGAAAGGGAGGGAAAAATATTTGGAACACAGGGTTTTTGCAAAGGTGAATGTTGAAAACTATCTTTGCATGTCTTTGAAAAAATCAAAAAAAGAAAAAGCTATTAAAAATGGAAATACAAATGATTACATATGGCAGGTAACCATACTATTATTTATGCTATTTTTTTTCTAAAAATTATTCTGGGTACCCCTGGTGAGTAGGATGTATTTTTTATTTCACTTTCAAGAGAAATGCATTTTAAATATACTGCTTAATTGCATTTTAAGATATGTAAAAGATCATTGAAGCAATCTTCTGAAAACGGATAGGATTATCAAACTAAAATTTGTAATGGAATAAAATGAAGTAACATGTATTGATGAAGACAATTACAAATTATGGACAGTAGCAAAAAGAAAAAACAAACCAAGTTTTCTTAAGAATTTTTTTTTAACTTGCTATAACTTTTGAAAATAGTTTAGATTCTTAGCTTCATCTCTTAGGTCAAATTTCTCTTTTAGCTTAAAATTGGTTAATAATTTTATCTCATCTTTTTAAAAGAAAATTTCATTACAATAAATTGAAAACTATTCATTGATTGTATGGATCAAACAAGTGATTTCTTCTACAATCTCAGAAAATTTTTTTAAAAAATGAACAAGTTGGGGGGCAGCTAGGTGGCACAGTGGATAAAGCACCAGCCCTGAATTCAGGAGGACCCGAGTTCAAATGTGGTCTCAGACACTTAACACTTCCTAGCTGTGTGACCCTGGCCAAGTCACTTAACCCCAGCCTCAAAAAAAAAAAAAAAAAAAAAAAAAAAATGAACAAGTTGAAATATTCCTGGTCCTCAGTTCCATAGTAATTTTCAGCAATGGCCTTGGCACCAAGCAAACTTCACAATCCCAACTCTCCCCATAAGATTGGTACCAAATTACCAAACAAATCTGTGATTGCCTTAAAGGGAATAATCCCTCATTTAAGTGTGTAAAGCATTATTTTTGTTGGCGGAAATAAAAGTCGGCCCAATGTTTTTGCTGCGATGTATGTTTTAATTCAAAGTGAGTCTTGACAGTGATACACCAGAAATTCTTATTTTTGACACTCACCAAAATAGTCACTTGGAAAACCCGCTTTTTGTGACAAAGTACAGAAGGCTTGGTCACATTGAAATCACTGAGAACTAGAGAGAAATACTATCGCAAACTCTAAGACACATTACAGCCATAAAAATTTTTTTTTCCCAGTCCTTATTGTAATATTGCACAGTGCAACTGCTACATGACAAACTAGTGTAGCATAGAAATAAATTGTTACACAGGTAACAGTTAAAATTCAGTAATCAAGTCTACATCATTGGGCTTATTCAAATAATATCTTCCTACACCTTGCAGTGTGATTTAACTTTTACATAACAAAAATCAAGTTAAAATTAGCAGTAGAAATTTAAAACATTAAAATCAAAAGATTTAGCTGATACAGTAGCATATCTGATTAAACACCCTGAAAGATAAAAATTGATCAGGCATTTTTATAAAAATAATTTGCAAATTAAAAATAGTATGCAAATATGCAACTCTGTAGTCATGCAGTGTTTTATTTAAAAAGGCATTAAAACCAACAAAGAAAATGTTTATAAATGGTTTTAAGGGTAATATTTTTTCAGAAGTTTTTTTTTTAAAAATCCATTTGTTAATTTAGATGAAAGAATTTCCAAAGAATCTTGCATTTCTTTAAAATGCAAAAGATTTCCATGATTACATTCCATAAGAGTAGCATACTTAACTGGGGGATATCTATAACAAATGTTATTTTTTATAAGACAACATTAAGGTTTTGAGTTTACTTGTCAATGTAATGTCATCACAGCCTTACAACTTAAAAACACAGAAAAAACAAAATACATCAGAGCAATGAAAGTTGCATGGCCCCAAACAAAAAGAAAACAGTTACTGTTGGTGTCCCAATACAACCATTGCCAGCAATGGATTTTGCATTGAGAAATCTGATTCCCAGGACCAAGCAGCAGAAATCAACAATCTGCTGAATCATATAAATAAAATAAGACTGTGAAGGTATATGACAAGTTCATTTAAATATTTTCTTGACTCCATAAATTTATGCTTGTTTACAAGTGTAAATTCATCTCAGGCTACTCATTTTCTGATGTTTGTTTTATATACAATTATCTTTGTATAAAATGCATAGAATTAGTTGATTACTAAAAACACTGAAACTTGTGGGAAAAATTAGGCTCCTTCATTTTCAGTGTATCTAAAAATGTACTGCTGGTATTATTTTGTGATCTAATACTGTTGTTTGTTTTTGTTTAAAAATCAATTTTAGGCACATTTATTTCACCTAGATATTTATTAAATAAAACACTGCTTTGTTAATGGAGTAAAGAAAAATATATCCCTTATTAGCTTACTGACAATTCGGTAAGACAGCTGTACTAGTGGTATGAAATTCATTCATTTAAAGAAATGCTCTAATTTCAAAACATTTGGGGAGTTTAAACTCAAATGCTTTGTTTGCACTGCTTATTCCAGTAAATGCTCTAAAGACTGTGTTCCAGATTTTGCTTCTTAAAAAGAAAGTTAAGTCAAGCCTGCAAGATACAGCTTCTCAAGTGTCTACGCAATGCCAGTATGAAAACGTAAAAATAATTAAGTTACATTGATATATTCCATTTATATGCAGCGATGAGCTCCAAAGTTAATGTTGATAAAATACTGATGCAAGTAACACACCCCAAAATAACATAGGCAATCATCTTCCATCATTTACAATACAGTAGTTACAATGACACTCCAAACAAGAAAGCAAAGTATAAATCAAAATCCCCACTTCTATTTCATTCAATCAGACTTATACAGAAATTAGAAAGCTAAACAAGAACTAGTTAATCATCTAATTTCACAGCTATTGAAGTGGCAATCATTATATAGCAGCTTATCTATGATACATTCAAGATAAATGATACAATTTATTACTTGCCCATAAGCTAAAACACAGCCTCACTTTAATATCTTTCCCTAAATCCCATCTCTAAACTATGATATACTTGAGGTCTATGCAAAAAGTAGCTACCTTTTTATAGGAAATGGATGATTAAGTCTTTGGTGCTGCAAAAGCAACTTCATTTAAACAGAACCACACACACACACACAAATCTCTCTCTCACACACACACACAAGAAGAAAAAGAAATCCAAGACACACTTTGTGGGAAAAAAAAAGCACATAAAATTTCTTGTCCCTGACGGAATGTATTAAATAAGCACACACCACCAACAGGCGAAAAACAAACACCATCGTGTAAAACAGTTAAAAGCTCTCACATGCATAAATGAAAGATTTCACACAAAGGACTCACATCTTTTCAAGCTTCAATAGTAAATATTCTGCTACTATTTATTATAAATACTGCATGGTTTGCTCAAGCTAAGATGAAACCACATCATGAATCAACGAGCATTTTGTACTTCTTTTCTTACCTAGTCCACATCACACCTACTGCACTTCTAAACATTTTAGGAAATCCACTTAGACTGAACCCTTCCACAATAAACTCCTTGGATTGTACTGCAGTTCCACTAAGCGGTATAAAATGCTGAGTTGTGAGAGTTTACTTATCACCTATTCATAAGATACTGAATCAACTTTTCATAAGCATTACTAACTGCTTGCTTTTCTTGAAGCTAGATCATTAAAAAAAAAAAAAAAAAAAAAAAAAGACAGCAAAATTTGGCTATAGCAAAACATGCTGCCCTCTTGATGAGGAAAAAACACCCACTACCAAAAACTATACCACACAAAACCAAAAATGAACATCACTCTATCAAAAAAATCAGCAGATCTGAATTTTAAGTGCTGCAGTCCTCAACATTTATATATATGCAGTAACATTAACAACCTCAAATATTTAAGGCACTATGTGTGGGAACGGTTTACAATGCAGCTGAGATTATTAGGACAACATTTAAGAGCAATGTCTAGGCAACATTTTGCCCATGCAAGACACATGCAAATGTGAGAACAATAGCTCGCCTTTTTTAGATAAGTGACCCAACATTTAAATACCAAGACATAGATAATAACACAAACAGTTTACTTGTACACTGTACGTCTGACACATGTGCATCTGTTGCTCTAAATCTGTACACTGAATGGCTTCCCAAATGTAGACGTGTCTTGCACTAATTAGAAGGCAATTTTATAAAAAATAATAGGAGCAAAACCAGACTTCAGCTCCCAAAAGTCACCTGTCCAAGTAACTATATAAGAGAACATGACCAAAGACAAGTTATACCAAATGTGCAAAACACATTAAAAGTGAGTTTTTTTTTAAAGCTCAAAGTTGTTTAAATTGCACCCAAGTCTACATGATTCAAAAAATAATTTTCTTGTGCCATGGCTAATATTTATTAAATACCATGTTTTTGTTTTTAATCAAACATTTGCATCACTGAACTTCAATATACTGTATTTGAGTTCTCACATATATGGATATTGGCTAAGTTTTGTTGGACTCAATGGAAATCCAGTGTAAGTAGGTGATGCTGCAATGTAAGAATGTGGTGGAAATATTGGTTTGTATTGAGTCTGATGAATAGTTGGGGAAGGTAGCAGACGGGGATTTATTCCCACTGGGACTTGGTGAACTATGCCATTGGGATGAGAAATACTGTAGGTGGGATGCTGTAATATGGGTCTTGAGGTACATGGAGAGGCTAAGAGGTGGGTCACTGGTGCAGCAGTAGCAAGGGGTGCAGTCGGTGGGTACGGAAGAAGAGCCGGCTGCCCTGCGCGGGGCGTAGTTCCAGCCAGAGGAGCACGAACCACTGAGTGGTTCGGACTCCCCTGGGACAGGGCAAAAGGGTGGCTGCTGACAGTAGCGGGAACATAAGCTTGCTGTCTCCGATGTCCGTAGTTTCCATTCCATTCCTGATGCCCAGATCCAAAGTGCTGAACCTGTCCATCAAGAAAAAGAAATGTTATAAGAGTAAAATTAATTTTAGAAAGATGGCAAAATTAAGGTAGAAGTCTGTGGATAGCTAACACATGTACTGTCTGGGCAGATTACAACCCCTCTATGCCTAAATGAGATAGTACTTGTCAGTCAAAGGGACCAATCAAGAGAAAAAAAATCATTCCCTGGTGGGGTTCACCTGGTCAGTTAATTCTCTCCCAAGTTAAATGGGTGAGCTCTTGCATGCAAAACACACATCCATTAACAGGTCTCTACAGGAAGGCTTTAGAGCCTCATGGAAGAGCCTGGGTTCTGCTTTCCCAGCCAGGATGACACACTGACTACATATGAAACACTGATTAAACACAGGACACAGGATTTAGAGGTCTAAGGGGACCTTGGGAAATTATCTAGTTCACTGCCCCACATTATGAAGAAACTAAGGACTCTGAGGCCTGGAAGTCTCCTAATTGTAATGGTTAGGGGCACTACCAATTTACATTATCGAATCTCAGCTGGACCCCCACTGCAGCAAGGTAGTCTTCTCCTTTAAGGAAAAGAAACCCACTAGCAAAAACTATATCACACAAAACTAAAAATGAATATCACTCTATCAAAAAAATCAGCAGATTTGAATTTTACTCCCCACAAAAGCTATTTTAATTCTTTTTTGCTTCACCCCTTTCATTTGAGGGTCTTGCACCTTACTTTACTGGGGGGAAAAAAGACTTCAATTTGAGTTCACTTTTTTCCCCACTTTCCTCCTCCCATTTTCTCTTTTTCCCAGACTGTGACAGAGGCATGGCTTTTCCTTGTCAAGGCCAGCTCCTCATTTGCACACAGCTCTTGCCCCCTCCTGCCTTCTCCAAAAGATCGTATCTTCAATCACTGCACACTCATTTCCTCAAATCTTCAGACTCTTCCTTACAACTGTTTCCAGTCCTGCTCCCTTCAGACATGTTCTATCCTCCCCAATCCACACACACACACACAAAAAAATCTATATCTATCCTACCATCTCCTCAAACTACCATCCTAAACATCTCCTCCCTTTCTAAGCCAAATTCCTACCTTCTCCACTTCTCCTTTCACTGCTCAAAATTCTGGAAACTGTCTTCTGGCCTCATCTCTGAAGCAAAATGGTTCTCTCCAAGGTGACTCATGGTCTTACTAGTCTTTTCTTAGTGCTAGTTCTACTGTGAGTGCATTTGCTACATAGAAACTGTGGACCACTGCTTTCTCCTGAACATTCCCCTATGCAGATCTTTGGGTACAGTAGTTCTCTCCTCTCTGTCTGACCACCCCTCCTCCAACCATATTATCACTCTACAAATGGTATCCTAATGCACTTAAACAATAAATTCTTCTATTTAGTCCAACATAATATGGATCCAAACTCTCTCAACTTGCTAAACATTACTTCCCCATCCCTTGATTCTCTGCTCATTTCTGTGTCTCATCCATGACACTCAAGGCTTTGTCTTCAAAGCCTTTGCATTGGCCAATCCTTCATGCCTGGAAGGATCCTCCACCTCACAAGTTCTTCTCTTCCTCCCTGCCTGCTCAGGCACCATCTTCTGCATGAAGACTTTCTGACCTTCCCAAATGCTAGTCCTCTTCCTCCCAAATAATCTTGTCTTTAATTGCTTTGAATATATTTGTCTTTATTTCACTTTATATTTAGGCTATAGAAATGTGATTTTTATGTACACTTCTCATCTTCCCTAAAAGTAAAATTGATATCATTTATCTCATATCCCTATTGTCCAGCAAAATTCCTAGCATAAAGGTGCTTAATATCTGTAAATGGAATGACTGTCAACTAAGTGTGACTAGGAACACCTTCCATCAAACCACAAAGAAAAAATATCCTGGTTTATACATTCATTAAAAATAATTTTTTTTAAATGCTTAAACAGTAGAACAAATTAAACACAGTAATTAAAAACTGGAAGAACCCATAATAAGTAAATCAGAACAGAAAAATAAAATACTCTGATGATCTAAAGGACAGAACTTTTTACAGAAGTATTCATATCTAACAATCTTTAATTTAATATTCAAATGACCGTGTCTATCATACTTAAGGAAAAGGGTGAGGGGAAAAAAAAAAATCTATCAATATGCCAAACATTTCTAGGGCCTTTATACAAAGACATTGCTTATAAATTACAAACACAATAACAAAAAAAGAGTTCATAAATAAACAAACCTGACTAAAATTCAAATGTTGCTGCTGGGATGCTGTTAGTTTTTGTTGACGGTTACTTATAGCAGAAGGCTGGTTTAATCTTCCAGGGGCAGATCGACCTTTTCCTAATGGCTGACATATGGAATCTGGCAACAGAGAAAACAATGTAGAGTTGTTGCATTTCCTTCTCTAAGAAAAATCTCAATGGCCTTTAGATTACTTGATATTCTGTATAGTTACCCAAAATCTTAAAAATAAGAAAGAAAAAGGAGTTTATGGGCATAATTTTAAAGACCTTACAACACTTTAGGAAACTAGTAGAAAGAAATATACATTAGTAATAAGACACTTCTTCTAGAAAGAATTTTTTTAGTCCTTTTAAAAAGGACAAATGAGAAGGGTCAGGAAGAGAGAAGAGCCTTATTTACCTGTATTAGCCATATGCTCATCCGAATCAAGTCTATTTTCTAGTCTCACTGGAGGTACCACCACAGTGCAGACTGTTGGTTTGGTTTCTGTGTCAACAGCGGCTAATGACTCTGTAATTTGAGGGGAGTCTTCTACAAAGCTGCTGCTTACAAATGGGCTATCATGTCCTGAAGAGTCTGAGGTTGGGGATCCATCCACTGTATCACAGCCACTCTCCTGTTCATCATCTGACATACTAAAACAAAAGGCATTTTTATGAAATTTTCTGTAATATTAGCATTAAATATAGTCAACATGAAACCTAGGCACCAATTTGAACACTGAATCCCAAATTAAGTCAGGATATGAAATAGATTTTCATGTTTATCATATGCTAAATTTCTTTACAGTGTTTCTATCGTAGATCCTTATCAAACAGATGAATCGATTGAATGTCTAGTTTTCTACAATCTTCCTCCCTTAAAAAAAGATTACCATTCTCAATTCTTTGCCTTTCCATAAAATCTAGAAGATTTCATTAGCTATGTGAGCTATGCCTTTAAAGACACCAATGGCAATCATGGGATGATGAATAACTAATGAGTTAAAATTAGAATGGCATTTTTTTTTTTTTTTTTTTTTTAGAATCAGCCATAACCCAAATATCCCATCCATATATACTGTTTCATCTGGCCAGGACAACTTCTCCCTCTTCTGAACTTCTATGGTACTAATTCCATGTTCCAATTACTAGAGTATATCACAGTGTCCCTGTATAATTTAGTTTTTAAGTGAAAGCTAGGGAAAATGCTATAACTTTACTGAAAAGAAGTTGTCAGTACAATAATAGAAGGCTAACTTGCTGCAGAATCTCCTCCTATTCACGATTCACCATTAGGGCTCATTTCAACAACCATCATCTCTTGCACTTCCTTGTCTCAAGACTTACTAAAATTTATTTTTAAGGGGCATGACCAAATTATGGCCCTTCTGCTGAGCTTCCTTTACCTGTTTGGTCTCTTGCCAGGAGATGGGCTGGACTGTTCAGAGGAACTGGTGCTTAAGGTGCTATCAGGGCTGCTTAACGAACACATGCGATCAATATTCAAAGTGCTCTGACAAGCTTCACAATCTAGACTACCTTTACAGCTGAAAGAGAAAGAACATAGGTCAAAAAGACTGAAAATAAAAGCTGTTTATTAAAATAGCACAGCTGGAAATACAGCTACCCAAGCACAGTGATCTTTGAAGAACCCTGAAATGCCTCATTCTTAAAGCATTCTACTATCTTCCTACTTTTTTGAAGACCCCAGTCCTCCCATATGAAGAATTTTTCATATTAATAAACAGCAAAGAGGCATTATGGAAGAGCGAACAAAGAACTAGACTCAATCATAAAGATGTGGGTTCAAGTCCTGCTGGTAACACATGTCAATTATCATTTAACTATAAATTGCAGCAAAGGTATTGAGAGGCATTGATAGAAGTAGTTTCCTCATTAGGAGTTCCCTCATCAACAAAATCCAAGACTTAAATCTTTAATAAAGAAGCAAAGAATTTCAAGAGAAAAGACTAACTTTACAATTAACTTTTTTCATTAGTTCTAAAATAATGAAATCTAGATGTAGAGAGAGGGAGCAGAGTCAGAGTCCCACAAGTGATACATATCTATCTGTATCTAACCCAAAGATCCTGTCAGACAAGGACTAACATTGAAATAAAATAATTAACTTCCCTCCCTACACTAGAGGGCATCATTCTATTTAAGAAATATCCTAAAGAACAATAAAAATAATATTCTTTTAGGACACTTACTTTCTAACTGAATGACTTTGTGCTGTGTCTTCCTCATCAGTGTCACTACTAATAGTGATCACACTCACTACAGGACTTGGGGTATCTGTAATGAGGATAGCTTCCCGCTGCTTGTCTGAAGTTGATGAATCAGGTTCCTCTCTGACAGAAGCTTTGCAACAATTTCTTTCTTCTTCTGAATTATGATTGTCCTGTGTTTCTGTGCAACTTACTCGCTCAACTGCTTTCATATTTATTATCTTTGGAGAACTAAATGCTGAATTGGGAATATTGGTATTCTGCAAAGAATTACTCCTGTAAAAAAATTAATTGTTATTCATTTCTATAGAGATTCACTTAAGAGACATTTTAAAGATAATAAACAAAATACAGAATCATGCACATGATACACATTCACATACAGAGCTTAAGTCTTCACACAAATATAAAACATAATCATTAGCTACAAATACCAAGATAAAATATACTCATGCTCAAATCAAAAGGCCATTTTTGTAGATATATTTGTAGATGCTCTAAATTACTAATGTCATAGACAAATAATAGATCAAAAGTGCAATAAAAACAATCTTACCAAGTGAAAGCATTTATTTCCTCTCTTCCTGGCTCCCATTCCATTAGTTTTACCAAAATACCTCTGAGAAATTAAGAAGGGAGCTGGCTTAGTGTTTGTTTTTAAACAAACAAGATTATTTCTAATACAACACAAGTGGCCCTTTGTGCACATGCAAAATTTATTCCCAAAACGATTAACCACCAACCCACCAATACTAAATACCAACCTGTTCTGACAGAGTTTATTTTTCTTTGTCGAAGCAGGCTGAGGCCAGACAACATGTGCGATGCCCACACTGATTGGCTGTGGGGCCGAAAGAGTTATCTGATTGGCTAAAAGAGGTTGAGGGATCACTGAGTTATAATGATTGCTGTGTGAAATCATTTTCCTAGGGAAAAATTTTAGAAATATTAAATAATTTTTGAAGAAAATTCAATTTTGAAAGTTTTGCAAAAATCTATCCCTTTTAACTTACCCCCACTCTCCAAGTCTTTGTGGACCTGCCACAGTTTCAGAAGTCAGTGCCACAGTAGAAGGACCTACAGGTGTTACTTGCTGCCAGGGGGGTACCAGGATCTGCTGAGTTCGATTAGACCAAGTCTGCTAAATAAATAACCATTCATTAAGCAATAAATAACTAATCCTTTACAGAAACTTAAAACCTTAAGAAAAAACTAATAACATACAAATGTCAAAATCTAATCATTTACAGAAGTATTCAATCACCATAAACACTAGTTTCCACAGTTTTCACAATTATAGGGCTAGTAGGAAAGGAAAAACAAATAAGTTTAAAATGCAAAACTGACCAACCTGAGAAAGTACACCAGGCCGAATCTGTATTGGCTGAATGGCTGGGGCCTGAGTCACCAATGGAACTGCATTATCTACCCTTACTGAATAACTGCCAGCTTTAGTAGGGTTTGCAGAAATACCTGTGAAAGAGAAAGTTTTCATAAGAACTTATGTTCACAAGAATTCATGAAGAAAAGTGAAAGCATTTTTAAAATACCAAATAAATTCAGCTGAATGGGATTAATAACCATCATGGTAAGTTCTCTGCACACAAGCTTTTCATACCATACACAAATGCACTTTGTTAGAAAAGAGGTGTCCACTTATTCAAGCACATGATTACTAATTTCTGTTTCAAATTATCTCTGTAGTTAAAAATATATATTACCCCAAAAAATTCATTTTCAATGCTCAAAAGTTTATCATTTCCACATAAAAGTTAGCTATTAAGATGGCTGCCTTTCTCCTCCTTCCCCCCAATAAAAGAGTCTTAAGTAGGAACTGACACACTGGGTAGATCTCTGGTTCAACTGTGGAAAATATGGACAAAAATCAAAAAGGACGAGAATAATGGTTATGATTTCTACTAGCAGAGGAAGTATACCAGCTAAGATCACAGAATTACTGAAATACTGAAGCATTACAGCTTAATTTACTTTCCCCATTCTTCTGACAACCACGTGAGTGGAAGATTTTTCTAACTGCCTCAATAAACCAACACCAAATGACCTTTTTTCAAAAAAAAATCATATATTTAGTTGCACTTTCTTACTATTTTATCTTTAAAATTATGACATCAGGATCTTCTTGGTAGTGTCTTATGTAGCATTCTTGTTTGTTTGTTTTTTAACTGAATATAAGGTAAACAGAAAAGCATTTGAGTAAAGTGAGAAATATGATTTATCAGAATACTCAAAAGATCCCGATTATATACCTCCCTTATATTATTCTTCCTCCTGAAAAAGATCTCTAACAAAAGTTCCCTCTAAGACTTTTGAAAAATGACAGGAAAATAAGAAATGACTTTTTCTACTACTTTTCACATAAAATTGGGTTTGTAGCCAATATATTCTAATCTACTACGAAAAGAGGAAACACTGAAAGAAAGGTCAATGATGAAAAGTGTCACCTCTTCTCTAATCAAAATGAAAATGAGGTGGCTAGGTTACTAGTAAGCTAGACTACAAAGTAAAGCTAGCTTAAAGCGAAAAATATCTAAGAAATCAACAGATCACATAACAGTAATGAGAAGGAATTTTCTCTTAAGAAACAAAAACAAATTTCTTTAGCAAACAGGTACATGCATGACAACCAACAAGAATCAAAGATCTAAATAAAAACACTAAGATTAATCCATCAAACAATAATTATTGTTAATATCTTAAACACAGCAAATCATTTTGTAAATATTAAATATCAAAACAACTTTATGTGACAAACAAGTAACACAATCTCCAATTTACAGCTATAAGAGACCTTTAGTTACATTTCCAAAGATTGCACAAGAGAATAAACACTTCTCTAGACCTCCAGTCCACTACATAAGTTACTTTCCATATGAACTAGGAACAAGCACATTTCAAATACAACCAATTCCTGGAAGCAACTTATCATGGTTTTCTGGACAGTCTAGATAGCCAAAATGCTGGGGGGGTTTTGTTTTTGTTTTTGTTTTTGTTTTTTCCCTTTTCTGTTAAAGTGTAATCTTGATAATATCATTGCACAAAGAAATCACAAATGGTGATCCAAGCACATTAACATTATATGTTCCCTTGTGTATTTTCTTCCCAGTCCTCTGAACTATGGCTTGAGAATATTTTGCCTCTGTACAACTACTAAGGATTCTGTAAGTATCTCATAAGTAGGTGTGAATTATTTCAAGAAAAATCTATAGATTTTTACTGATCTTCTTACCCCTTCCAAAAAGCATGTCTTGATCAGCAAATTCTCCAAGAAAGGGAATATAAGCGCACCCAGGCACAGTAGGTACATTGCAGCAATGAATAATCTCTTCAGAGAAAAAAGCAGAATTCACTTTGATAAGAGTAATAGGGCAGAGCCAATTATTCTCAAACCCACCATAGCAAAATCACCAAATCCTAAACTTCTTTCCAAAATTTATTACCCACAAAAGTCTTCTTCTGTCAAGGTCACTATAAAGTCTGACTTTCTAACAATGGGCGGGAATTCAATTTACTATAAATCCTTTCTACTGATTAATTAGATTTTCCTTAATAAACACTTAGAAAGCATAATCAGTGCTATGGTATTAAGAAAAGAGGTCTGCTATAATGCATTTAAATATCTTACAAATAATGATTCATAATAAGTTACTTTTCATAAACAACTACAAACATTTGAAAAAGAACATGCTCTGAATTCAGGTGGACTGTTAAGAAAGATGCTAAAAGTTACTTGTCACTAAACAGTAACATATTCCTCAGAATTATGTCTTAACAATATTCAATACTAAATAATCAACTGTGTCATTAAAGATCTCATTATCTGTTCATCAAAACCTAACCAATTTCCACACTTCCCTATTTCTGCTGAGGGACTCCCAGTCTCCTAGTAATCTAAATTCTTAACCTTGGAGTTATCCCTAACATTTCACTTACCCCATGTCTTGTCAGTTGTCATGTCTTCAATTCTACTTCTATAATATCTCTTGAAGGTGTTTCTTTCTCTCTCCTCTTCCCCATCCCTCCCCCCGCAGCCATCTTTCCCTTCACATTTGAAGCCCATCACATCTCTAGTGTATGGCACTGTCAGACTTATAAATGAACTTCCTACTAAGATCTGCTCATAGATCTTGAACTGAAAAAAAACCTCAGAATCTTTCTAGTCCAATATGCTCCTTTTACTTACTTTTTTTTTTCATTTGCAATCTTTTTCTTCCTTTCCACCCTACCCTTTTAAAGAAAAAAGTCTTTTGTAATACATAGGCAGAGTTGATAAAAAAAAAAAAAATCCCCAAATTTCATTGTGTCAAAAATCTCAGTCTCATTCTGCTTTGAGAAACCTTAATCTCTGTTATTAAAAGGCAACTAGATGCAAACTTCTAGGATCAGTATTGGTCATTGCATTGAAAAGGGTTCTCAAGTCTTTCCAAGTTGTTGTTATGATGTTTTTGTTGTGTATAAACTGTTTTCCTGGTTTTACTCATTTTATTCCATATTAATTGATACAGGTCTTCCCAGGTTTCTTTCACTATTTTTTCCTCACACCATTCATACATAATGATTTGTTTAGCCATTTCTCAAATCAGATGGGCACCCCTCTCCCTGCTTTGGTTTCCATTTCTTTGCCAGTACAATAAGAGGCAGCTTTTTTGAGGGGAGAGTGGTACTCCTTTTCCTCTTTCTTTGATTTCTTTGGTTTATAGGTCTAATAACACTTTTGCTAAGCCAAAAGGTATGCACACTTGAGTAAGTCTGATCATTATTCCATAGTACTTTCCAATACAGTTGGACAATTCATACGCCTTCCATCAATAAATCCATTTTCTAATTGCCTCATCATTCATTATCTGTCATTTTCCTTTTTTTTGTCAACTTCACCAATCCAATGGGTATGAGGTACATCAGAGTTGCTTTGATTTGCATTTATTTAATCATGAGATTTAGAATTTCTTTTCACATAGCTGTTGATAGCTTCAAAGTGATATAAACAAGGCTGAGGGGAGGTTGAGTTAAGGCCACAATACTCTATATCTGGAGCTAGAAACAATCTCAAAAGCCACCAAATCCAACCCTGTCCTTTTAATGGATAAGAAAACTAAGGAAGAGAGGTTGCATGTCCTGCCCAGAGCCAACCAGGTATGTCAGAGGTTTTAGCTGAACTCTGGTCTTCTGCCATTAGAGTCAATGTTCTTTCCATTCGATAATATTAGTTACATGTTGCCCCTTTCCTTTTCCACTCCATCCTCCATTCCAGAAACTAAACTGCTATTCTGAAAACTTAGGCCTGACCTTGGACTCCCTATGGTCTCTAAGATGCAATACATGGTTGTCTGCTTGTCATTTAACACACTTTAGTACCTGATTTAATCAGTCTTTGCAGACTTACCTCAGCTTTTTCTCCTTATCCCTTCTTGGAGTTAAACTGGCCTCCTTATTGCTTTCTGGACCTGACAGGGTCTCTCACTTCCCTCTACACCTTTACCCTTTACCCAGATTTCCCATCTGAACTCCTATCTCAGAGGCACCTTTCCTTATTCTCTTCATTACTACAACTCCTTGAACCTTAAAAATCACTCTATACTTAGTATCTGAATTCCAGCTGCTTCTTCCTGGTAAAACAGTAATAGCTCTGATATTCAGAGCTACTTTGTTTCTGAGTGTCTAGCACATAGTATATATTTGTTAAATATTTGTTGAAATGAATTGCCCTAACTGTGCTATAGAGTAAAAGAATTAATTCAGGTTCAATGGGGGAAAAAAAGTTTCAGAAAATTGTCCAAAGGACACTCTTACAGCAGCCACCTGTTAGTGGCTGCTGGGGATTTAATTCTGACCAGCTAAATAGATCCCTTCCTGTGAGAGGATGATAAAGATACAAGGAGACTGAGAGGCAGTTACATTCTCTGGCCTCCCTCCTCTTCCCTCTTGCCTCCAATTTATTTCATTCCCAATTCATAAACAACATCTGTGTCAGTAAAGGCTGATTTGCAATTTCTTCAAGTATGCTGTGATTCCCAGTTGTGGGGGCTTTCGGAGAACCGACCCCTTAAGGGTACAGTCCCCTTTAACCCTTTACAGGCTTTCTGGGTTTCACACTTAGGCATGGTCCTCAACAAGACATAATCAGAATTATCTTCTAACCATGCTGTATCTATTTCCTCCATTAGTGTATACACTCCTGGCAAGGGCAGGGACTTTTTTTTTTTTTTTTTTTTTTTTTTTTTTGGCCTTTTTTTATATCCTCAGCACTTAGCAGAGTCTGGAAGCTAGTAAGGACTATTGAAGCGGTGTAACTATTTCTACTATTCCTACTTTTTTTCAGTGGCCAACTTCAAATGTTTTCACCACTTACCCCCAAAAGAGAAAGCCATTTCTAACTAATGATAACCACATTTAACATTTGCATAGCACTTTAAAGTTAGCAAAACTATACATTTATTATAAAGTTCTAGATAATTTAATAATGCTGGCTATTATTGTCTAGCCTTAAAATGTAGAAGCCCTCGTGTTGGTTAAGAGCCTATTTATTTAAATCTAGGTGTCCTTATAAGCCTTTTCCCCCTACAACCTCTGTCTGTCCTTTAAAGTAAACCCAGGGATTAAGTTTTGTCATCCATTCTAATTCAAAAGAGTACCTGTGCACCATTCAATCTATGAACAATCTCATTAATATCTAATAAAATCCCTTTCCCTTCCTCTGCCACCCATATTAAGCAACAATGACCTATTAAAAAAAAAAATCACTTATAAACCACCCTAAAAGTTAAAGAGTACTTTGCCAGACACATTCCAAAAAAGTTCTATTACACATAATCTCTTGAGTTAGGCTAAGATAGTATTCTCTCTAAATTTCTCAAGTTTTTAAGGGAAAAGATACAAATGATTTTCTGCTCTGATTTTAGTTAATATCTTAATTATTAAAAACATAAAATACCAAGGACACAGATACTGTAATATTGTAATAAAATACCTTTGTAACAAAAAAGTAACCTATTTCTTGATTGAAAATAATAAAAAACGGAAAATGATTTTTCACACAAACCATGTTATGTCAATACATGAGTTTTGTGCCTTTTGAAAATAATCAACGTATGCTACGGATCACACCTTTCAAAGATGTTTTAAGATGAATTTTATAAAGTGTTTCATAGTCAAGAGGCAGCAGGGCCCATAGAGATAGCAAGCTAAACACAGAGCCAAAAAAAGATCCATTTTGAAAGTCCCATGATGGTTATCATGACTGAGCCCGAATCACTTGGCTTCTCAATGAACTATTTAATTCTCCAACACTGTAAGGTGCAGATAAAGAGACATTCTAGGAGTTCTCTCATCTGGAATTCTGATTCCCATATCAATAAAATCAAAGTTCCTATCCTTATGCTTTTCTCTATAATTAAGGATCTTTGAAATTACCGAGTCAGTCTAACTTGCTAATTTTAGAAAGGAATTCTGGAGGAAAACTAAGACCAAAATCTAAGCCTCCTGATTCTTGGTTCAATGCTTTTTTTCTCGACAGCATACCATATCAGAAGTATGTACTAAATAATTATAAGACACTCCATATTACTTACTCTAAAATATAACAAAATAATCTGTAAGAATACTACCAAAAAAGAAGGACCTAAGAACAGTAGAAACTCTTCCTGTATTCCCCTATACAAATAGTCTTCAAGTTTTCTGCTGCCATAAGTTGTCTGAACATTTTAAGAGATCCAATAGCTTGGGAGTTGGGAGGTAGTCTATAACCCACCTAGAATTCTATTATATTCTAACGGACTGGAAGACATAACATTAAGTCTAAGAAACAATCTAGCCCAAAAGACTGCCATCAAGAGAGAAGCAAATCTTGTGTCAATGAGTTAGAAGTTCCCAACAGCATTTTAAGGTACTTCTTCAAGACTCCCCAAAGCTCTGAAATCACAAACATTGTACCACACTCTATAGCCTCATCTTTAAAAATACATAGAGAAAATGAAAACACTTTAAACTTCGAGAGAAAAATTTATGTTGAAAGCATGAAAATATCTATCAGGTTTTTCCTGGAAACTCAACTTCATTTGCTTAGAGTAATAACTTAAAAGGTAGACTTAAAACTCCCAAGTTTAACGAATGAAGAATACTTGTTTTTCTTTATAAAGTCAGTATTTATCCAGACATCCAATAAGCTTAACTGCTTGATGTTGAGAAATTATAGTTCAACTCTTATGCTCAGCTGAAAATGATGAAGAAAAATCAGATTTGAGACTATGTCTCATACCAGGCATTACTATAAATAATCTTTTTGCCACCTGTGATAAATTCAAGAGTATATAATCATGCACACTATGGATCACAAAACAAATATTTTAAGTTGGATTTTTAGGCAGACATTTCATAGCTTAAGATGACATCATAAAACATTTTATAAATTGCAATGCAGGATATGAAAACTTAGTATAATTCTTCAGAGTTGCATGGAAATACAATTATATCTAATCTGAACAATTATGTTCTGCAGTTTTACTAGTGGAAGGGTGCCTTTAATAGACCTTTGAATATATACTTCTACTTAATATAATTAAAGCTGAAAAACCACAGAAAACTGATTTATGCAAGCACAAGGATTGGTTGGGTGGTCATTGTTCTTCATTCTTGAAGAGGATCAATGACACTGTTGGGGAAAGATGCAGTACATCTCACTGCGACTAATCAGACCAATATAAGCTCAAAGGCTTCACAGAATTATCCTCTCTACCACAGGTTGGGCACAAATAGTTCATATGAACATATAGAATGTAGCTGTCTCTAAATTTTGCCCATTTCACATTTCTCAAGTATTAGGACACTTTATGTTTAAAGTTGAACACTTTAGAACTGTTTTCTGAATAAAGTCAGTTAAAGTAACCTGTTCTGAGCATCAGACAAATCTATTCAAATCCTTACACTAAAATCCTTGTAGTCTCAAATAATGTTAATTCATCACACATTAATATGTATAGAAGAAATACCAGTTAGAGAACTAATCTTCAATTAAAATTACTTCTTCTTTGCCTTTAAATATGAAAAGCCAATCAACTAGATTCATGTAAATGTAAAGAACCACCAAAGGGAAAAAAAATCATTCCATTTTTTAAAATCTGTCAAATTGTTTTTTTCCATTATTAAGTAACTACATAGCTAAACCTTTTCACTAAAATTCCAGAGCACAGGTCATCCATCAAAACATTAAAGATCCACTTCATAAGTGTAGACACTTAATGCAAAAGTTAAGGCTCCTTAAAAATTAAAAGTTTTCCAGAGTTGCTCTGGCTGAAAACTGATTATCTTATAATCAACTTGAAAATAATTTTCTATAAAATTAGACAGTCCAAAGTCCTTGGAAAACAAAAAATAGTTAATTTCTAGACCTTTAATAACCTCCACACTATAAGAAGGTAGGCATGAAGTAGGCTTCTGCTGGGTAGTATCAATGAATGGTATCACATACAAAATTGAAAAACTAAAGCCATAATTCTCAGAACATACATGGTTTTCAAATAGCACATAACTCTGTCACATTACTTTGCAAGTTCTTCCAGACCACTAATCTCTATACAGGTATACTACTTGTATTAGACTATACAGAACAGAGTGAAGAGATGTGTCATTCTGATTAATGGCAACTATAAATATAGCTTCAGGGTCAAATAAGTCAGCACTAGATCCCAGAAGCTATTAAAAACATAAAACAAAATTCATAAAGAAAACTGCACATAGAAATTATGAAATATAAGTATATGCCAAAATCAGAAATACAATTTAAGGGAATAATACCTTGAATTGCTGGGGGACAGATAATCAATGTCTGCTGGGCAGTCCCGGTCTGCACAGGCACTCCATGGTGCATAACTGAATGGGTAGATGTAGTTAATGCCTGAAATATTCAGAATGAAATGGCTTTATTCAGATCAATGTTCCCATAATCATAAACATATAATTTTTCAAAAAATCATACTATTTCCCAAATACTGCAATTCCTAGGGAGGATAAAATATGCCCATTATAGTGAGCATAATAGAGGTTAGATTCTACATAAACTAGGAAAAAAATTGGGAGGAGAAACAGTGGGGAAAAAAAGGCATGAAATTTCCTTATGTTCCTGTAGTTAAATTTTAATAACTTTAAAAAGGACACAAAAATACAAATTCTTAATACTTACTCTTACCTGACTTCTTAATGTGCCTATTTTGGTGAAATTTGCAGTCAGATTAGCAGCATTGCCTGAGGCAACTGGTCTCATAAGTGAAGTTTTATTTCGATTATTTGTGTCATATGAGTTTGAGTGAGATTTGCAAACATCCATAATATGAAAACAAGATTTTACACTGCAAAATACAAAAGTAACTATTAGTACAATTGTTGCATAGTATTTATAAATAAACAAACAATACTACATAAGCTCTCAAAAAAATAAGAAAAAAAAGTTCACATGCAACATGAGGCCTGACAAGAATATACAAGGAAAATTGTTAATTTCCAAAATAAAAGCAAAAAACATTCATTAGAAAATACAATAGATTTTTAAAAGCCAATAAAAGCAATTACTGTAACCCTTTTGAAGATAAAAAATGGTAGTAATAATTATTTTGCATCCAATATTCAGTTTCCCTAGTAAAAGAATTGCTTCTAAATTTCTAGACATCTGTTTGAGACGACTGTTTGATGCTTGTGGGTATCTTAATATTATTTAGGCTTTTTGATAAAGAAATGCAAAATCTGATAGAGGAGAGACTTAAGACTCAGGAAAACCTGGCTTCCAGGCCCATTCTGAAACATATAGGTTGGCATAATCCTGGCAAATCATTTAAACTCTCAGTGTTTCAAGCAAAACTAAACTGAAGATATCCATTTATGGAGGATGATTTCTTCAAAAGTAAATACCTGCATCAATGAAATCTAACTGAAAATGAACCCTCTCCCCCTGTCCTCGGCCACCCCAAAGCTCAAAAATGCAAAAGACTAGGGCATTAGGGTTTTTCATCTGGGCTGCCTGTCCTTTGTCCATTTCCCATTCCCTTTTTTTTTTTTTTTTTAAATAGCAGACTGAGCTTTATGGTCATAGTATTTTCAATGCACTCTTATTCTAACACATTCCTATTTTCTGTATATCTCAAAACTTCCTATGCTTCCAACTCCCTCATTAGAGAAGGCTCAAGGTAGGGTGAAAGGAAAGAGACCAGGAGAACTTGACACTAACTGGTGTCACTGACCACCAGAAAAGTCCATAGCTAAAACCATCAACAGCATGCCTGGTCACACAATTGTCATTCTTATTATGTGATATAAATAAAAACATATGTATATATGAAAACATGTAATTATCACTTTAATTATATGTATAATTTTAGGAAATGACAGGATCGCTGAACTAGAAGGAACCTTAGCCATCATCTAATCCCAGCCCAAGAATCAAATCTAGACAATCATCTGTTTTGCACAGCTTGAGTACAAAGAATGGCTTTTAAATTTTTAAATACAAAATTGCTGACCTCTAACCTAGCCCTATCCTTTTAATGAACAATTGAGGAACATGAGATAAATGATACACCAACTATCACACAACTAAATTAGTGACAAGAGCCAGAATCAAAAACCAGATGTTTTTTAGGTCACAAAACTCTGATGTCTATTCACTGTAAGTCCTTACATATGAAATTTGGTGATTTTATTCAACAAATTAGGAGCTTAAAATAGATGGATGCCATCATTTTCTAGGAAAATACCATTGTGTTTTTTTCCTAGAAAACTATGAAAAGTATATTGCATAGAACATACTGGTTACTGTGAGGAAAATCTAGAAGATGTTTCATGTTAACAAAAGGATGGTTCAAAGTTTCAATTGGAGTGATTCTCAAATCAGCATCAATCAGCAACATTTTCTTCAACAGACTAACAAATTCTCTTCTATCAGCTTTCTCTGCCAAAAGATCAATTCCTTCTAAATCCATCACTGTGTTCACCTGAAAAACCAGAATTCCAAATTAAAAAGAGAGAAAATACACTTACAGTATAATAAAAAAAATTAAAAGTCATATATTGAACATTTTTACAATTAAAATACAGGTATATTCTGCACCAGAGAGGGAAAAAAAGGAACCCACAAATATCATGAAGGTTAAAAATGGCACAGAACACAAGGCAAAATAGCAGCTTGAGATTAAGAGGTATAGTAAGAGGCTATTCCAGCATCACAAAGAATATTTGGCAGATGCTTCAGAGTATCCCTCTCCACATCCCTCATTCTTCTCAGCCTTCATCCCTAGGCAGGTCAGGCTAGTTTTTCCTTTAAAAGTATTGAGACTTAAATATATAGAGAATTGACTCTATGAGAAATCAAGCCATTCTCCAATTGGTAAATGGTCAAAGGATATGAACAGATAATTTTCAGATGATGAAATTAAAACTATTTCTACTCATATGATGAGAAGGTACTCCAAATCACTACTGATCAGAGAAATACAAATTAAGACAACTCTGAGATATCACTACACACCTGAAAGATTAGCTAAGATAACAAGAAAAGATAATGACAAATGTTGGAGGGGATGTGGAAAAACTGGAACACTGATACATTGTTGGTGGAACTGTGAATGGATCCAACCATTCTGGAGAGCGATTTGGAACTATGATCAAAAAGTTATCAAGCTGTGCATACCCTTTGATCCAGCAGTGTTTCTACTAGGCTTATATTCCAAAGAGATAATGAAGAGAGGAAAGGAACCCACATGTGCAAAAATATTTATGGCAGCCCTTTTTGTAGTGGCTAGAAACTGGAAATTGAGTGGATGCCCATCAATTGGAGAATGACTGAATAAGTTATGAATGTTATGGAATATTACTGTTCTGTAAGAAATGACCAGCAGGATGAATACAGAGAGGCTTGGAGATCTACATGAACTGTAGGTTCATTATACACTTCAACAGGAGATCATTATACACTTCAACAACAATACTATATTATAATCAATACTGATGGACGTGGCTCTCTTTAGCAATGAGAGGATCCAAAGCAGTTCCAATTGATCAGTAATGAATAGAACCAGGTACATCCAGTCAAAGAACACTGGGAAACGAGTGTGGGCTACAACATAGCATTTCCACTCTTTCTATTATTGTCTGCTTGCATTTTTGTTTTTCTTCCCAGATTATTTTTACCTTCTTTCTAAATCCAATTTTTCTTGTGCAGTAAGATAACCGTATAAATATGTATACATGTATTGTATTTAACATATACTTTAACATATTTAACACCTATGGGACTAACTGCCATCTGGGGAGAGGGTGGAAGGAAGGAGGGGAAAAGTTGGAACAGAAGGTTTTTCAAGGGTCAGTGTTGAAAAATTACTCATGCATATGTTTTTGTCAATAAAAAACTACTTAAAAAAATGGATAAGAAATAAAAGCGCAATACAAATTACCAAAAGCTTTTTGGGTCATAGGGAACATAATTAAATAATGTTTAGAAGAGAAAATAGAATCTAACTGATCCAGTCAAATAATTCTAAACAATTTTTTTTAAATGTGTAAATAATCAGAAATATCAACTCTATGGACAGAATCAATTTTGTTTCATTTATAAGTTATAGTTAAATTATGAAAGATTCCAATTGTCACACATATGCAAGGAAGAAAATTAAAAGGAATTTTAAAAAAAAGTATTGAGACTTTTCTCAAGAATTGGGTAATTCAAGAGACCAAGGGTTCAGGCGGATTCTTTTTTATCATGTTCTTATTTCCTGAATACAAAGCTGCCTGAAGGGCTTCTCAGATGCTTGGCTTGAGGATTATGACAGGAACTTTGTTCAGCTAAATCAACTCAAGTAGTTCTCAATACCTTTCCTTGTTGAACATCCTTCTCCTGCTATGACTAAGTAAATTTCACTTTGTTAACTCTTGAATGAACTATAAATGTCTCATTTTATTCCAATATGGAATCTAAACTATCAGAGATTGGCCTGAGTCAGACCCAAAAAGAACAACAGATAACAAAAAATGAAGAGCTAAATTAATATTTTTTTCATACAGCAATGTAAAGAATGAATGATGGAAAGTAACTTTTACTGAAAGAATATCTAACTTTTAAATTTGACAAGCAAAGATGCAACTTAATTTTTGAAGGTGAGCAAACCCAATGAAATTTTGATCAATGAGAATGGTCAATTTTTCAAAGCTACCAAGGAATTCAAATTCAAAATAAAAGAATAATTAATGTATTTTCCTATAGTGGGCATTCAAGATCATCATTTTTAAATACATAAGACTAACAGATATTATTGTACTCACATGCACTATGTCATCCAAACTGTTGAAAATATACTTTCTGGCTTCTTTAGACTTCATTCCTGTCTCTGCCTCATGTTCTTCAAGAGTCTTATTCAATAAATAAAAATAACAGTTTTATTTCTTTTTATTAAAGCATATACATTAAAATATTTTAAGTATACTTAAACATGTAGAAATTTAAAATAACATACAGTAATTAGCAATAAAGTATAACATGAAGATTAAAGGTAGAATGGATGTGGAGAAAACTTTCAAATGCTACAGAATTACATAAACACAGATATTAAGAATGAGTAATTCTTAAGTCAGTGATTACTTATGAAACACCAACTGACTTCACAAGAACAAGGTAAGTTACATGAGTTATACAGCAGATCCAATCTGTCCCCCACCAACATAAAATTTTATTTAAAAAAACATATAATCAAAAGAAATTACAAATCCAAAATTATAAAACTGCATCAAGGGGAGAAAGGATCAATGACTTTCTTTCTTATTAGAGAGTAGAGATTCCTAGTGGGTGAAGAAAGGAAAGGGGGAGGAAGATAATTCAGGACTGAAAAGAAAACCAAAATTAAAAAAAAAAAAAAAAAAAACAGCAGGAGAAAAAAAATTTCCATTCAAGTTAACTCAAAATGGTAAAAAATATTTGAGTCATTTTACCAATGTTCAGTCTGGACATATATGACCACAACTATAAAATACCCTTTTCAAAATAAAGGAAGACAAATTAGAAAAAGGGAAAGGGGATGAGGAGAGATAAAAGGAAAAGAAGATGAAGAGAGAATAGGCTGAATTAAACTGGGAAGTCATTAAATTGGAACACAGATACAGAAGAGAAAATAAAAATACAGAAAGAGCAAAGAGTTGTTTAAACAAAGAATTTTCTTAAGATTTTTATTCATTACCTTTAATCTCCAACCAGAATGTGAAATATCTGTTTCTCTACAAAAGAATCTTGTAGATTTTGTCCCCACATTTAATAACTGTTCTCCTGGTAAACCTTGAGTCTGTGAAATGTAACGAATCTGAAAAACAAACAAAAATTACTTAATTTTGGTTCAATTTTGAATCTTGCTTCATAGCCTGTGATCTAATCAGTATGGGTACTCCTTTCTACCAACAAATCACAATCCCTACACAACTTATCAAATATTCAAGTGCTGCTGTGGAGGTAAAAATGTGTGGAAGCTGGTTAAGACTTGGAAAAGATTGCATTAGGATCAGAAGGAGTACAGTTAGGAAAGAAAAGTTAAAGATGACCAACAAGTCTCCAAACTTCAGTGACTATAAAGATGAAATATTCAAAAGAAAGAAGAAAATGGAGAGGTTAAATATCATGCAGACTTGAAAAATAATTACTATTTAAAGGCAGAAAAAAAAATGTATTCAACTGTAATTTGATTCTTTAATGAAATATCAGGAAAATTGAGAGGACTATTTGACTACCATGAACAAAGAAAAGATTGAATAAATACTGTTGAATAACCCAAGTATAATAAGAAAGGCACAAGATTAGAGATCATGAGAACTAGATAAGAATCTAGTCTTCTTTGTCCTACCAACTTGCTGTCTAGGTTTCAGTTTTTTCATTTATAAAATGAGAAAATTGAGCCAAACAATTTATAAAAACCTCTTAAGTCTCACTCTATAGAAATTCACTACCAAAAGAAGAGAAAACAAATATATCTATTGTTCACATGACTCTGTTGAAGAGAATTCACCATAGTCATACGGATAGACTGGCTAAGACATCACATCTTTTTGGCTAATTCTTTTTATATCATGCAATTATATCATTGAAAATCAATACAATCTGAAATGATCTCTACCATAATTATATTTACCCTCTTAAAATATCAAACAGCTAAAAAACCTCCCTGCTATATGAGATCAGACTAGATACCAAATTATTTATTGCTGTTAAAATTAGTTATTATCAATAGTTTCTTTATAACCAAAACAAAAATCCTTTAGTTATTATCTTTCCTTCTTCTCTGACACATTTACATGATTTGTGTTTACCCAGGGAAATAAAAGGACTTTGGGGTCAAAGACTAGTTTCCTTTGTGCCTTTGTACATTTGGGCCTAGACAAAAAGTCACACACACTTAAATGTTTACTGAGTTGAATATCAGGAATTATAATTAGTTAAAAAGGAATAGCTTATATATTATTCCTGTTATTCCTGTTGCTAGAGGCAACAGAAAGCTATTGGAGTGGACTAAGTAGGCAAGTCACATGGTCCGAGGTGCATTTGGGAAAAAAAACATTTTGACAATTGTGTGTAGAACGGATTAGAGTGATGAGAGACTTGAGAAAGAGAGTCCAATCAGGAGGCCATTGCAACAGTATAGGCAAAACGTGAGGAAGGTCTAAGCTAAGGTCATAGATTTGTCTGAAACAAGAGATATTATAAAGGTAGAAATGCTCAGACTGGTCAACTGACTGGCCATGAAATGTAAGGGAGAATGAAGAGTCATCAATAATGTAGAGCTTTACACATGAAGGCTGGGGAGATGGAAATGCCTTTGAAAGAAACAGGGGCAGCTACTGGCATTGTGGATAGAACACCAGCCCTGAAGTCAGAAAGCAATGGACACAGCAGTTAAATTAAACTTGTTCAGAGGTGCACCAATGTGCTCAGAAGTGATTTTAGAATGCTATGGTATACCATATGTATGGTATGAGAACAAAAAAAAAAAAAAAGAGGGAGGGAAGGTGGTCAATATTTAATAGCAAATAATCTTTAAAGAATTCTATAGAAGGTAAAGGCAAGATGATGGAGTGAAGGCAGAAATTCATCTGAGCTCTCCCAAACTTCTCTCCAGACAACTTTTAAAAGATTTGGGTTAAGCAATTTTCCAGCCCAAGACAACCTGGAATAGCAACAGGAAAGGCCTATGACCCCGGCTGCATGGGGGCAGTGGTGACTTCTGGGTTCTCAGCCCACAGATAGTAATGGAGTTAAACTGGATTAGAAAGAGATAACAGATGACCCTTTGTCAGCACTGGGTACAAAACTCTGTTGCATTGCCCATACGCAGTTTCAAGCCAAGGATGGACGAGGAGGTGTGTAATGTGCTGTTGTCTCCAGAAGCTGATGATCACTTTCTGGGAGGAGATCTGCTGTGTCAACTCAAATCTCTCAGACAGATTCTTCTTCCTGTAGAGAACCGTGGTCTCCACACAGTTGCTGTCCACTCTGGTCCAGAGAAGTGATTTCCCTTCCTGCAGAGAACTGCCTCAAGTCTGGTCTAGAGCAGAGACTCACTTTTCCTCCAGAGCTGTCCTCTTTCATCCTCCCAAAGAATGGGCGTGGGATAATACAAGGGCTTCTGGGAAGAATTACTTCAACCAATGAACTTGCTCCTCCTAAAGCATGCAAGCTCTTCCCCAGAAATTCACAAGAAAACTCCCAGTAAAGGCCGGAACTAGAGAATTGTCAAGTACCGACTTAGTACTTAGTAAGAACCTAGTATCTCATTATCTCATTAGCACTTAGTAAGAACCTAACAGAGGTGTACCAGCATACTCATGCTTGCAGCCATAAAGTGAGAAACCTGGTCATAGTTCCAAGGTGAAGAAAAGTCCTTGTGGTTACTTAACAGGGGAACAAGGCTCCCTAGTCTCAGGTCCAAGGCAGAAAAGAGATACTGACTCTCATGACTATGAGACAGCAGGAGCCCAAGTCACCATTCCAGAGTCCTAAGAAGCAAAAGCTCTTGTAGCCACAGGGGAGCAGAGCCCTGTTCACAGTTCAAGGTGAAGAAGAATCTTTGTAGTAACTCACAGCAGTCTACACAAGTCAAGAGTGGTAAACAAACTTCTTAGATACTATCACCTTGAAAGAACTTAAAACTTACAGGTCCCCAGAATTATTTCTGAAAAAAGCTGAACAAAAAATCTGAAGATTGGGACAGTGTCCCCTTCACCCCCTAGGAGTAGAGCCCAATTTTGACATCAAATTAAAGAAACATCAAGAAATAGGCTCAAATCCTTTTTGTAGTGGCAAGGAACTGGAAACTGAGTGGATGCCCACCAGGTGGAGAATGGCTGAATAAGTTACCATATATGAATGTTATAAAATATTATTGTTCTATAAGAAATGATCAGCAAGAAGATTTCAGAGGCGTCTGGGGAGATTTATATAAACTGATGGTGAGTGAAGTGAGCAGGACCAAGAGACAATTGTACACAGCAACAGCAAAATTATACGATGATCAGTCCTAATGGACCTGGCTCTTTTCAAAAGTGAGATGATTCAGATCAATTCCAATGGTCTTGGATGAAGAAAGCCACCTGCACCCAAAAAGAGGGGTATGAGAACTGATTGTGGATCACAACACAGTATTTTCACTCTTTTTGTTGTTGTTGTTTGCATTTTGTTTTCTTTCTCATTTTTTTTCCCTTTTTGATCTGATTTTTCTTATGCAGCATGATAATTGTGGAAATATGCATGGAAGAATTGCACATGTCTAACATATATTGGATTATGGACCATCTGGAAGAGTGAGGGAAGGGAGAAAAAAATTTGGAACACAAGGTTTTGCAAGGTGAATGTTGAAAATTATCTATGCACAAATGTTGAAAATTATCTATGCACAGGTGTTGAAAATTTTTAAAAAATTAATAAAAAAAAGAAATATTAAGGGATATGAAAAAGAAATGCATTGAGAGAAGGGGGAAGAAAAGGATAGAATGAGGTAAATTATATTACATAAAAGAGGCAAAAAGGAGGAACTTTTATAGTGCAGGGAAAAGGAGGAATGAGCAACACCTCCTTACTCTCCTGAAGGCTGGTTCAAAGATGGACTGACATATACAGTCAGTTTGGTTTGGAAATCTATTTTGCCCCACAAGGAAATAGAAGAAGAGAAGATTAAAAGGACAGGGATGGGGAGAGCTGACAGAAGGTCACATTGAGGAAGAAAGTGGTCAAAAGCAAAATGAGAGAAGGAAAGAGAAATAGAGGGGGGGGGAATAGAAATAGAAAGAAGGAAATAAAGTTAATAATAATAACTGTGAGTATAAATGGGATAAGTTCACCCATAAAATGGAAGAAGACAGCAGAATGGATTAAAAACCAGAATATCGCAATATATTGTTTACTAGAAACATACCTGAAGCAGAGAAACACACAGAATAAGGTAAGGGACTAAAGAATAATGTATTATGCTTTATCTGAGGTCAAAAAAACAAAGTTTTAATGTTGACTTCAGGGCTTAAACTTTAATAACTTTGTCCATGAAAATGTTTTATCAATATGAATTTCCAAAATATTAGCACATAAAATTTTATATCTTAGTTTTCTAATTCTTAGATTTTACCGATTTATTTTTAAAAGACTCCCATAGTAAAATGTACATAAAGGATTAGGCTTTTTTTTCTGGATAAATTTTTGGAATCCTGTTTTATCCCCTTAATATGGAAGAAATATTTTCAAATGGAAAATATATTTTTCTTATTCTGTGAACTATACCTTAATAGATATGGTTTAAAAAGAAGAAAAAAGCTATTTAGCATCAACCATGTCTGACAATAAGGAGTAGGCATCTATTTAGTATTTTAAATTTTATATTCAACTTTGTTAGCAAATATCTTAACAGCTCTACTACCTGGTCATACTCCAGTGCTCCTGGGTATAATGGCCATCCAAGGAATAATTCAGCAATCACACAACCCAGCGACCACATGTCTATGGCTTCACAAAACGGCAACCCCAATATGATCTCTGGAGCTCTGAAAATCAAACAATATATAATGATGAACATACTAAATTAAAACCATAATCATATTAAGTTTTATTTCTTTAATATGGTTTTAAGTAAAATATTCTCTGAGATGAAAAAATGTTTTACCTCTTTCTATTTAAAAAGTGATATAGGGTCTCAGACACTTAACACTTCCTGGATGTGTGACCCTGGGCAAGTCACTTAAGTCCAATTGCATCAGCAAAAATAAAAAATAAAAAATGATAAATATGGTCTTTCACCTTTATAGTTTCTTGAGATTCTCTTCACTCTAATAAGAGTTTTTGTACATCTAAATGTCAAATCATAGACTCTCTTTACATTAATATGCCATTTGTGCAAAAATTCCCTAGACACTCCTAAAACCAAATAACAGGGATTTTGATACGCTAAAGTATTTGTCAAAGACCCTGCAATTCTAATTTTCATATTTACTTTTTTCAAATTCACTTAGCTTCCCAAATCATAGCAGATATTTAAAATGAATTGACCAATATCTTACACTCTATATCAAGATAAGATTGAAATAAGTTCATAATTTAGACATAAAGGGTAATACTATAAGAAGATAAGGAGAACAATAGTCTATCTCTCAGGCCTGTGAAGAAGGGAAAAATTTATAGCCAAAGAAGAATTAGAAAATATGAAATGCAAAATGGAAAATTTTGATTAAAACAAATTAAAAATTTTTGCACAAACAAAATCAATGCAGCCAACTATTAGAAGGAAAGCAGAAAACTGGGGGGAAAAATTTTTATGGTCAGTGTTTCTGATAAAGGCCTCATTTCTAAAATATATAAATGACTCAAATTTATAAGAATAAAAGTCATTCCCCAATTGCTAAATGGTCAAAGAATAAAAACAAACAATTTTCAAAAGAAATTAAAAGGTATTTCTAGTCATGTGAAAAAAAAATGCTCTAAATCACTATTGATTAGAGAAATGAAAATTACGACAACTCTGGGGTACCACTTCATGTCTCTCAGATTAGCTAAGATGGCAGGAAAAGATAATGATTAAGTGTGGGAAAACTGGGACACTAAAGCATTATTGGTAGAGTTGTGAACTGATCCAACTATTCTGGAGAGCAATTTGGAACTATATGAAAATGGCTATAAAACTGCAGTTTTGACCCAGCAGTGTTTCTACTGAGTCTGCATCCCAAAAAGATCATAAAAGAAGGAAAAGGACCCACATGAGCAAAAATGTTTATAATAGCCCTTTTTGTAATGGCAAGGAAATTGAGTGAATACCCCATCTTTTGGGGAATGAATGAATAAATTATGGAAATTGAATGTAATGAAATAGTATTGTTCTATAAGAAATGATGAGCAAGCTTTTTTTTTTTTCCTTTCAATTCAAAAAAAGAATTCTAATTTCAGAAAAGCCTGGAAAAACTTACATGAACTGATGAAATAAACAGAGCTAATAGAATATTGTCCACAAGAACAACAGAATTCTGTGATGATCAACTGTGATGGACTTAGCTCTTTTAGACAATAAGGTGATTCAAGGCAATTCCAATAGACTTGTGATGGAAAAGTACCATTTGCATCAAGAGAGAGAACTGTGGAGACTGAATATGGATTAAAGCATAATATTTTTTCCATTTTTTTTGTAGTGGTTTTTTGCTTTTTTTTTTTTCCCTTTCTCATCCTTTTTTCCTTTTAGATCTGATTTTTCTTGCACAGTATGACAAATATGGAAATATGTTTAGCAATTGTACATGTTTAACTTATATCAGACTGCTTGCTGTCTTGAGGGGAGAGGGAAGGAAGGAAAAAAATTTGGAACACATTGTTTCGCAAAAGTTAATGTTGAAAACTATCTTTGTATGTATTTGGGAAAATAAAATTCTATTGTAAGGGGAAAAAAAAATCTCAAAAAATCCTGCTTTGTCAAAAAAACCAAAATGATTATATAAACAGGGAAGAGGGAAATAAAACCTTTAGGATCAGTAACTAAGTAGTTAGAAAAATAAATGATCATTGAAAATTGATAAAAAGAAAAAAGGAAAAATTTCTCTTAGAACACAGTAAAATGATGAGTAGTCATGATAATTGTGAATGATCATTAATTTAAAAGTAATTAAATTTTAAAAGGCTAGAAAGTACATAGTTTAGAAAACTTATCAAAATGATTAAAATAAAGTCTTTTAGCCCTTAAAAGAACACTTTGGTTATCTATAATTATAACCATACCAACCATTCCTGTACTTCTTAAGAACACCCAATGACAATGCTAGTGTCAACAAAGATCTATTAGATACTTTTCTTTTAGAATGTTGGCCAACAAGGAATTTCAGACTAAAGCACTTTTTTTCACTAAACAATTTTTTTTTACCAAAAACAAGTAAGTTACGATATTCCCCCTAGGTAAAAGCAATTCCCAAGATGAATTTTTTGTCAATTCTCTTATTAACTGATATTTTACAAAAATGAATGCTCTGTTATGATGATAATGAGTATTCATTAGTTAACTTGAAATACTTTAAAAGTTACAAGTACCTTCAGAATGAAAAAATGTTAAATTATTTTTATAAAATGTTTATTGCAGAAGTTCTTAACCTTCTGTTGCATGTATTCCTTTAACAGTAAATAAAAGCTTATGTAGTTCAAAATCATGTTTTGGATTTTTTGTTGTTGCTGCTGTTTTCAATCATGCAAAACATATTTCCGTATTAGTCATATTGGGGGAAAAAAGGTAAGAAAAATTAAGTGAAAAATTATGTTTAAATCTGCAATCAGACACCATTAATTCTTTCTATGGAAGCAGATAACATTTTTCATCCTAAGACCTTCAGAACTGTCTTGGATCACTATATTGCTGATAATAGCTAACTCAGTCACAATTAATGATTGTACAATATTGTTGTTCCTTTGTACGATATTCTCCTGGTTCTGCTCATTTCATTTTGCTTCAGGTCACGTAACTCTTTGCAGGTTTTTCTGAAATCAGCCTGATCACTTCTGCTACAGCTCAATAGTATTCCATTACAACCATACTACAACTTATTCAGCCCTTCTCAAATTGTAGGACGTCTTCAATCTCCAATTCTCTGCCACCACAAAAAGAGCTACTAAGTGTATTTTCAAGCATATGGCTCCTTTTCCTTTTTCTTTGATCTTTTTGGGATACAGTTTTAGTAGTGGTATTGCTGGGTCAAAAGGTAAAGGCACAATTTATGTCAGCATAGATTCTTGATACCTCCTAAAGGCAAGAGGGTTGACTGTAATTCTTTGAATTGAATAAGCACAACAAAATTTCTATCATTCTTCTCACTCTAAGCTGTTCTCTCTTCTAAATTATCAGAGCCCCAGAGCACAGTCTCCTAGAACAGCAGTGTTCTTTAAAAAAAAAAAAAAAAAAAAAAAAAAAGTAGACCTTTTTTCCTGAGTAGCTTTTGCAACTGAAACTAAAAACATCTTCTTTGTACTTCATTTCCTAAAAGGAACTATTATTTATTTGTTAATAATATTCCTTGCATTAAAACAAAATGCATTCTTCTCCATGCCTCACTGTATATGATCTTGATAAGTTGCTTTGGTTAAAAATATAATTTCTATATGTATATGTGAATATATCACCCTGTGACCAAAATTATAATGAAACTCTCCTAATTTAGATAAATAAATTCTCAGATGATAGGGAATTAAACCATCCATTACTAGAACTACATTAAAAATACTCTCACTTGATAGGACTTTCCAGAACTCTAAGAGCTCCAATGTACCACTTTTGAAAATTCTAGGTTATCCCTATACTTTAATGATCCCATAGGGGGTCTTAAGTAGAAGCAATTAGTACACCGTTTACTAAACTTTCAGAAGGGCAGTTAACTAGATAGTAAAGTACACAGAGCACTAGGCCTTGAGTCAAGAAGAACATATATGGGGGATAGGGGAAGGAATTTTCATAGTCAAAGAGTAATTAATGCCTTAAGTCCACTGAAGTAAACTTTACAAAGGCTTTCATCTTTATTGAATTTTAGAATTGGAAAGAAACCCTGCATTTCCATTGAGTCCACCCCATTTCAGAAAAATAATTTCTTCCTTAATATAAACAAGTATTAATTTATCTTTTAAGAAGAATCCTTAATCAACACATGAGGCAGGCAATTTTACTGTGGCATACTACCATTCGATAGGTGAGAGGATATGTACACAGAATGGGTGAGTAATGTTAAATATGCTGTCACAGACATGGTCAATCTATTAAGTTTATCAAGTTTTTTCTTTTTAACTTTTTTATTATAAGAGAAGATTTACTGGAGAGAGAAATTGGAAATATGGAAATCCAAACAGGACAGCTTTGAAAGTTACGGTTCAATTTACTATAGAAAGAAAAATTAAATAATAGAAATTCACAGTTTCCATTTCTACTTTTGGAATTTGGTTTTTGGAATGCTTTTATTTGATGTTTAAGTTCAGGTTAAAAAATGAAAATGAATTTAAAAGGAATCAATAAAACTAAAAACAAAAAGGTAGGGTGTCCTACATATAATATCCAACAAGAGCCAATCAAGTGTTCTGTTACCAAACCAACAAACATAATCATTATTTCAATTTTTAAAGTATGAAAGTATTACTGAGTGATGGGAAATCTAAAGCAGCACAGAAATTTGCATAAAACTAACCATTATCTAATCAAAATTATATTCATTTCTCTTCTTTAAAAATAGGATTATTTAAGCTAGCTCTCTAGTCTAGCACAAGACAATCTGTGAATTTTTCTTTTTTTTTTTTTTTTGCACAAATTCTGATTAGTTTTCAAATTTCTAGGTTAATCAAAATGACAGGCTGAAATTGCAGCATTACTAAATGCCATCAAGTAGTTTCTAAATACATATTAGTAAAAACATTAAGCTGTTTTAGCATGCTCTTAACATTATATAATTCTTTAAAAATATCAATCTGCAAAATTAAAATTTTAATAACGTTTCCAAAGTTACATATTAGTTGGATTGAAGTTCTGCCACTGATAGATTATTTTTAATACTGATGTTCTTTTTCTTTCTCTTTTGTAGATATTTTCATTTTTACATCTAGCCAGGTATAATAAAAAAAAGTAAATGTACTGATTTTACAAGCCTCATTTGACATTTTAATTAAGTCCTTCCATAACAAATATTTTTTTATAAAGTTTGATTGTTGTTGTTTTACATTAAATATAATGTCACTGCTTTGCTATCCTTTGGTTAAAACTACCTATTTTGAAAGTATGTAATCAATTCCATGATTACAATTTTACTCAAGTAAATCAAGTAAAAAATATTTATTACACACTTACTATGTTAATATGTTAAGCACTGGGAGACACAAAAAAATCAGATAGTCCTTGTTCTTAAGGAACAGGCAACAAGCAAACTACATACAAATAAGATACAGGATAAACTTGGAATTAATATCAGAGGGAAGGCACTAACATTAATGAGGTTTGACAAAGGCTTTTGGCTGAGACCTGAAGGAAGCTGAGGGAAGATAGGAGACAAAAATGAGAGAATTACAAGGATGAGGTACATCTGTAAAAAAAATGTTGAGTCAAGAAATGTAGTGTGTTATGAGACAAATAGCTAAGTGGGCATTGTCCATAGATGTTAGAGTATGTTGAAGGGAGGAAGGTGTAAGGAAACTGGAAAGGTAGGAAGGGGCAAGTTTACATTTGATTCTCAAGATAAAAAGAAGCCACTAGAGTTTATTAATTGGGAGATGATGTGATCAGACATCTACTTTAGGAAGAGCAATAGGATACTGAATAGAAGATGGACTAGAATGGGAAGAGATCTGAAGCAAAAAGAACAAACAAAAATGTACTGCAACAATCCAGGGTAGAATCACCAACACTTGCCAACTGATTGGAGACTGAAGATTACCTGGTGTTCTGTCCTTTAGGCTTGAAGGGGACCAAAATGACATCACTGTGTCAGGGTCAAGGTACAGTGTCTGACTGAGGCTAATCAGATTCAGATGAACTCAGAAGGCTCCACCACAGATCAGGCATAACCAGTCCACATGAACATTTGAAGTGGAGATACCTAAACATGAGCATCTCACAACTCTTTTGAGCTGCTACAATTCTGTTTGCTCACAGAGCACAATGCCTTCTTTGATGTGGGCGTGCCATGCTAGACAGCCCTGTGCCTCACAATCAATTCCAAAGATCTCTAGAGAGACATTGGGAGTGTCCTTGTGTCACTTCTTATAACCTCCAGGTGAGGACTTGTGCAAGTTCTCCATAAAACAGCCTTTAGGCAAACATGTAGTTGGCATTCCAACAATGCCCATCAGAGTTGCTCTCTACAGCAAAGTTTGAATGCTTGGCAGTTTAGCTCAAGAAAGAGCTTCAAGTGTCTGGTGACTTATGTTTCCAGGTGATCTTCACAATATTCCTAAGGCAATTCCAATAGAACCAATTCCATCTCCTAACATGGCAGTAGCATATATCCAGGTTTACAAGTATACAACAAAGGCAGAACAATAGTTCTGTGGACCTTCAGTGTGATAGACAGTCTACCTCTCCTCTCCCTCAAAGCATCCTAAACATTAAGCTAGCTCTGGCAATGCATGTGTCAACCTAATCATCTACGTGGACATCCCTGGAAAGTATACTACCCAAGGTAAATAAACTTATCCACAGCAGTCAACATTTCTTCATTTAATGTATGTAACTAATGGTCCCATGTATGGATGTTAAGGTGCTAGTTGGTGGATATTTTTTTTTTCTCTAGGTGTTAGCGGTTTGGTCAAAAGTAGTACAAGCCACATTGATGCATGTTTTGCTGCAGCTCAGCCTCAGAGACTGCACTGAGTAGATATCCATCTGATAACGAAGAAAGCATACACCAATTCTTCAATTTTAGGCTTAACTTGTAGCACTTTTCAGGTTAAATAATTTGTCAATTCCAATACACTTAGGATAGAAAATACCATCTGCATCCAGAGACAGAACCATAAAGACTGAATGTGGATCAAAGCATAGTATTTTCACCTTTTTTTGTTTGTTTGTATGCTTGATTTTTCTTTCTCATGATTTTTCCTACTTTTGGTCCTATTTCTCTTGTGCAACATCACAAATTTGGAAATATGTTTAAGAGGAGAGCACATATTTAACCTATATCAAATTGCTCACTGTCTCTGGGTAGGAGGAAGTAAGATAGGGAGGAAGTAAGAGAGGGAAGGGGAAAAATTTGTATCATAAAGTTTTACAAAAATGAATGTTGAAACCCATCTTTACATGTATTTGGAAAAATAAAATATTACTGAGAAAAAATAATAATAATTTGTCAGTTTAGTAGGTGACCTTCATGCCAATCTCATTCTTGCTGAAGACATCTGACAATATTGCTAAAAATATTATGCTAAAAAGCATGGGGGCAAGCACACAGCTCTGCTTTACTTGACTGGTAAATGGGAATGCACAAGAGCATCACATAATCTAAAACTGTCCAAGCATTCCAGTGAAACTGTTGCACAATACTGAAGAATGTCTCTGGGCAACCAAATTCTAACATAATTTTCCACAAGCCCTTGTGACTGACAGTATCAAAGGTCTTAGTTAGATCTATAAACCTTGTGTACAGACATCTGTTCTGCTCTTGAAATCTCTCTCAGAGTTGTTGTGCAGCAAACACCAAAATGACCATTCCTGGATCTTTTCTGAAGCCACACTGGCTTTCAGGTAGATAACAATCTTCTCTAAGTAAAGGATAAGTCTATTAAGAGGGGCTCTAGCAAGAAACTTGCCAGCCATGACTTAGAGAGAAGGACCTCTCCTCCAACTGGAATTGTCACAGGACAATCTATTTCCTTTACCTTTATAGAGATGGATGACAGGGCATCTCTGAATTCCTGGGAGATAAATTCCCCTTGTCAAATACTGCAGAAAATTTCAATCAGCTTTTATATAAGCCCTCAACCTTTCCCCCTCCATCTTGTAAATCTCAGCTGGAATAGAATCAGAACCAGATGCTTTATCACAGAAGAATAGCCCAATAGTATTCAAATTTCTTCTTCAGTTGAAAATCTGACTAGAAAGGGATTGACTTCAACCTGAGGTGAACAGTCAATGACTTTGGCATTGATTGATGATACTCTGTTGAGAACACCATGGAAGTGTTCAGCTTATCTTTCTAAGATCAGGCTCTTATCACTAATAAATGTGACTCCATAAGCACTGAGTAGTTGAGAATATAACATAGGTCTTTGGCCCATAAACAGCCTTCACAATATGATAAAGGCACTTTGAATTGTTACTATCAGCATAAAACTGATTTCATCTGCCTTCTTACTGAGTAACTGCAACTCTCTAAGCTTCACTTGTACTTTACTTTTGAATAGAGTTGAAACAATATCTCCTATCATTATTACTAAAGCTTTTTATTTTCAAAACATATGCACAGATAATTTTCAACATTCACTTTTGCAAAACCCTGTGTTCCAATTTTTTCTCTCCCTTCCCCCACCTCCTCTCCTAGATGGCAAGTAATCCAATATGTGCTAAACATGTGCAATTTTTCTATACATATTTCCACAATTATGCTGCACAAGAAAAATCAGATCAAAAAGAAAAAAATGAAAAAGAAAACAAAATGTAAGCAAACAACGAAAAGAATGAAAATACTATGTTGTGATCCACACTCAGTTCCCACAGACCTCTCTCTGGGTGCAGATGGCTTTCTCCATCACAAGACTATTGGAACTGCCCTGAATTATCTTACTGTTGAAGAGAGCCACATCCATCAGAATTGATCATCATATAATGTTGTTGCTATGTGCAATGTTCTTTTGGTTCTACTCACTTCACTTAGCATCAGTCCATATAAGATTCTCCAGGCCTCTCTGAAATCATTCTACTGATTGTTATAGAACATAATATTCCATAAAATTCATATACCACAGCTTATTCAGCCATTTCCCAACTAATGGGCATCCATTCAATTTCCAAAAACAATGCCTTCTTTAAAATAGATGAACTATCCTAACTGGTAAACTCTATCGTAGAGTTCCTATTATTTTGTTTAGGAGCTTCTGAATTTCCCCATCATTTTTGACAAATGATCTTGAGTTTTACAAGTATGCTAGCCTAAATAAGTAAATGTGATGCTGTATACCAAATCTTTGAATGCTGCCCACTCCTTTTCTTCTCCATTACAGACAATTAACTGTGTTTTGGCTTCCTCCAAGTTAGCAATGATTTGTTCACTTCTGAGAAGCACTCAAATCTGTGACATTATGTCTTCAGATAGTCTTTTTGCCTTGGAGCCATCACTTTTGTTGAAAGTACAAATTTAGTTTGGAGAAGGTAAGTCTTTGATCAGTCCAGCACTCTGCACTGCACATAACTTCATCACTGTCATATCCTGTCTCTTCTCTTTTTAAAGACAGTCTTAAATGCCAAGGTCTGCTGCAAAGATATATCCACAGTTTTACTGCATTAAGGTAAATGGAAGACAGTGTTGGTGATGAGGAGGTCATGAGATATACAAATCTTCGGTAGTAAGTAACCACTGCCATTGCTGTTTCCGACCCCATTCCTCTTGAGGACTCCTTGGCATATCTGGTAGTCAGTGCCCACTCTTGCATTAAAATCACCTAGAATTATAAACTCGTCTCTTTTTGGAACATTGATGATGAGGGTCTCCAGGTCCTCATTAAAATTTTTCTTTGACCTCATCAGGGTTTGTCATGATGAGAAGCTATGCACTAATGATTGTGGTGTGATGCTTTCCCGCAAGGCCAATCATATCCTCATGAGCCTGCCATTCACTCCTTTTGATTAGGCTAACTTGTCCTCTAGTCTAGATTGCAAAACCTATACCAGTATCATAGCACTTCCCTTCATTACAGTCACTCTAGAAAAACAGGTATCTAGCTCCAACTCTAGTAAAGCCTTCATTTTCTAGCCTTATTTCACTCAGGGCTGCTATGTGAATGTGATACCTGCTAAGAACTCTAACAATTAACATCTGCTCATCTTCCAGGTATATTGGATTTTGTGTTGTCCACAGGCAAGTACACATTCCATGTGCCAATGATTACAGGAAATCATCTTTGCAAAAGTTTTTGTATCTTTTTGTGTGTTTTGACTACAGGGTAGATGATTCCCATCTGCTGCAGCAAGCAAGCCAAAATTGGGTAAGCAGAAAAATTTTAAGTCACCTATTCTAGCTCCTTATTCATGCCAGGTGGTAAGCAATGTGGTCCTTCAAAAAAGCTTCTCAGATACCTAGAGGCTGCTATATCACATTGCTTCTTCACTTCAGTGAGAAGACAACTCTATGGCTTGGGTTACCTGTGTCCAACCTTGGACTGTAGGTTGTTACTACAGCTCACAGGACATCTGTATCTGCTGTTTTGTCACTTGCCTGTTGCCAAAAGATTTTGAGGTAGGTAAAAATGGTAAAATGATAAGGGTGATGTCTTTTGATTCATGCATAAACTGGATATAAGTGAGACAGAGCTGCATAAAGTTGTCAGCCTCACTTTCTCTTCTACAGTTATCAAAGTTCAATGGAAAGACAAAAGTCTTTGATAGCCCCAGAATACAGTTAAAGATCTTAGTGTCTCTGATGTCTAATCAAGCTCTAAATGCTACACAGCACCTATTTCAGCCATCTTCATGATGATCAAAACAAATTGCTATCTTCCACTAGCAAAAACCTTCAAAAGCTTGGGATAGAATCCTCCCAACTTACTGAAGAGTTTGAGACCCCTTGGTTACCCCCTCAACCTGCTTTATCCAGACTACTGAAAAGGTTTGCCAGGGTATAACCATTGTGCATGTCAGTTTCTTGGGTGAATAGGGTGAACACCAAAGGTGGAAAGCAGCCCTCACACCAAAGAAATTAGTCCTTCTTGCATATATCCCACCACTTTATTTTAGGGGTAAGAACAAGTAAAAAGTAAAGGATGACAACTAAGTTGTGGGAAATGATCTGAGTAATAGTGGCTAAAGACTTCTCTATTTTGTATTTTTCTCTATATTGTACAATTCAAAGACAATGACCAAATCAACATTAATTAGTTGCTTATTATGTAGCACTGTGCTTGATAAAAATAGATGTTTTGTTAAAAGAGTAGAGTTTCACATGAAGAAGAATTACAGGCTTCTTCTAAATTCTTCTAAAGAATCTAAAGCAAGAAAAAGTATTAACAGTTTGAGCCAGCCAGAATTTACATAATTTGTCCCAAAAATAGAGCTATTAGAGTTGTTTTAACAGTTCTCAAAAGGTTAATCATTTAAGTTGGGGAATACTGCATAATACTTAAAATATTAAGTTTGAATAAGATAGTCCCTGCCATTATAAAACTTATGTGTAATTTATAAAACAATAGTACAAGAGTTTCAAAATAAAGTGCAAGGTCCTGAAGCATATGATAAAAGAAAGGCTTTATACACTACAAGGTAACATTATTATTAATATAAGCACTTCAAAATTTGTAGACTAAAGTGAATAGAAATAGGAGACTAAAAAATATTTTTTCCTCAAGGCAGCATTGTTTGAGGAGGAGGGAAGGAGGGAGGAAGTCAAGCTCAGAATTAAAAGTTATTTATCTTCCCAAATTGATAGCAGATTTTTTTTTACCTTTCAGATTTTCAAACTATCAATTCTGAATTCATGTCAGTTAAGATCAAAACATAATCAGAATACATCACCCAATGAGCAGGAATAAAAGTTTTTTTTTTAAAAGCTTTTTATTTTTCCAAATACATGCAAAGATAGTTTTCAACATTCACCTTTGCAAAAACTTGTTTTCAAAATTTTTTTCCTCCCTTCCCCCCTCTATCCTCACATCGACAGCAAGAAATCCAACATAGATTAAATAACTGCAATTCTACTAAGCAGATTTCCATATTCTTCATGCTGTGCACAAAAAATCAAATCAAAAGGAAAAAAATGAAAAAAAATGAGAAAAAAAAACAAGCAAACAACAACAATAATAAAAAGTGAAAATACCATGCTTTGATCTATCTTCAATTTCCATAGTTCTTTTTCTGGATGCAGATAGTTCTTTCCATCACAAGTCTATTGGAACTGCCTTGAATCACCTCATTGTTGAAAAGAGCCAAGTCCATCACAGTTGATCATCACATAATCTTGTTACTATGCACAATGTTTTCTTGGTTCTAATCACTTCACTTACTATCAGTTGATGTAAGTCTTCTCACTTCAAGAGTGAGTCTTATATGTAATAAACATTCTAAGGCAGTAAGAGCTCTCGATAAGTCAGCCTAATAGGCGATACTGCATACAAATATTCCTTCCATCTAAATCATTTCACATCTAAAATCATCTTTCCTTTTTAAGCCTACTAACTTTTTCCTCAGCTCTAACTTACCAAAATGAAATCAAATGAAAGCCAATTTCAAGTATGAACCATATTGCTAACCACATTGACTTTATATCAAGGAAAAATAGATCAAATTTTGGGTCCCCCACTTAAGTCAATTGTTTAGAACTCAAATTTACTTTCCTATAAAAACCATAATAACTGGTAGGCATATTCCCACAAAGGCCCAGTCTGCCTATAATTTAAAAGATTTTAAAAGTGTTATTTTTTTTTTTTAGCTATACAAAATTTAAATAGAAAAATAAAAAATTGTTAAAGTTAAAAGTAAATTGTTTTTATTCATCTTAAATGCCACTCCTTGAGGAAAAGAACTCAATCTACAATGTCAATTTAGTATATATTTCAATACTGTGAATGCTCTGTGACTTCAATGATATTCCTAACCTTCTAATGGTAGTGATGAGTCATTCAGTCAATTAACATTTACTAAGTATCTCCTATGTGTCAGATATTATCTTGAGTGAGTACTTTTTTTACCTATGTCTTCCTATAAATCCTTCATAAAAGTTATTCCCATAGATCCCTTGATATTAAAAGATCATGCTGGTCACTACAATTATACATAGTCATGTATTTTTGTATGTCTGTTTGCATCAGCATATGTTTTTCAGTTTTTCAAATACTTTCATCTGCACTACTAGATTTGTCTTGACTCAAATATCTCCCTACGCCAATCCGTTTCTCAACACTGTTGTTAAAGTGATTTTCCTTTTTAAAAAAATGCAAAAATAAAAATGAATAAACTCATTTATTTTTAGTTTTGTGATCTTTCTCTCCTACTACTTCCTCTCTAACCCACTCCAAGTCATAATCATGCATAATTTAGTAAAACAAATTCCTACACTGGCCATGCACAAAAATATATATCTGTCCAACTCTGAGGTATTACCTCATACCTCTCAAATGGCTAAGATGACAGGAATTGATAATGAAAAATTTTGGAGGAGATAATGTAAAAACTGGAACACTAATACATTGTTGATGGAGCTGTGAAATGACCCAATCATTCTGGAGAGCAATTTGGAACTATGCCCAAAGTGTCCATACCCTTTGATTCAACACTATCACTTCTGGATCTGTATCCCAAAGAAATAATAAAAGAAGGGAAAAGGACCCACATGTGCAAAAATGTTTCTAGCAGTCCTCATTGTAGTGGCAAGGAACAAGAAATTGAATAGATGTCCATCAATTGGGGAATGGCTGAAAAAGCTGTGGTATATGAATGTAATGGAATATTATTGTTCTATAAGAAATGATTAGCAGGCTGATTTCAGAAAATTCTGGAAAGACTTACATGAAATGCTGAGTGAAGTGAGCAAAACCAAGAGAACACTGTACATAGTAATAAGATGATTATGGAATGCTCAACCGTGATGGACTTAGCTCTTTTTAACAACGTTGAAATCAAGGCAATTCCAATAGAGTTGGGATGGAAAATGCCATCTGAATCTAGAGAAAGAACTACGGAGAGAACAAAGCACAGTATTTTCACCTTTTTTTTGTTGTAATATGTTTGCTTTTTTTTTTTTCCTTATTCATGGTTTTTTTCCTTTTTGGTCTGATTTTTCTTGCACAGCATAACAAATATGGTAATATGTTTAACACAATTGCACATAGATAACCTATATCAAATTACTTGGGGTGTCTTGGGGTGAGAGGAAGGGAAGGAGAAAAATTTGGAACACAAAGTCTTGCAAAAATGAATATACATGTATACATACACGTACATACAAATACATAAAGATATGCAGATGTATATATATATATATCATTTCATTATATGCAGAAATTGACAGTCTTTCAAAGTTGTCTTTCTCCACTATGTTGTCACTGTATAAAATTGTTCTGTTCAATTAGCTCTGTGTCAATTGATAGCAGTCCTTCCCAATTTCACCTGAAACTGTTCATTTTGTCATTTTTTAAATCACAATATTTCATTATGTACATATATCAGAATGTATTTACACATTCACCAATAGTTTCATTTTCCAATTTGGGGCTGGTATGGAAAAAAAAACTGCTGTAAACATTCTGGTGCATATGGGTCCTTTTTCCTCTTTGGATTCTTTGGCATCTAATCCTCAAAATAGTAGTACTGGGTCAAAGGATAGCCAATGGTTAGTAACTTTTCTGGTATGTGAAGGACTCTTGGTCATATATGAATTGGACTAGATAACCAACTTCAAATTGTATACTAGTTAAGAAACATTGGATTTCACAGAAAGATGAGCTAAGCTAACTAGTTGCTAATTATCAAAGTTTGTGTTATTTAGCACACTTTCTGTTTCTGCTTTGTTTGCAATATTCTAGGCATGTAATAAATCAATAAAAATGTTATATTCATTCTTTTTTTTAAATAGAACAGGAAATCTTTCCCAAACATCACCTCAACCAAAAATAGCAATCATATCATTGTATAACAACAAAATGTTTTTCATGTACACTAACATAAATATAAGAATTCTCTGAATTTGGGTTGATTTATTTTGGGGGTTATTTTTAAATTTTCTTCTAGTATTTTCAGTTACATTTTGAAATATAATCAACATATATTCCTCAGACTTGATTTTTTTTTAAATACAGTTTTAGCCACAGATTGCCTGTATTATAATATTAAAACACACACACTTACTTCATATGCTGGGGAGTGATCCAAACTAAAAACTCCAACAGAGAATAGTAGAGATTGTTAATTACTCCCTCTCTCCCCTATAGCAAACCAAAAAAAAAAAAAAAACCCAAAACCAAGAAAACCTAAAAATATGTCAAGGGAAAAGAGGAAAAAGCCTAGAAAAGCATAAATCCAACAGTATATACCAACATGCAAATTTTAGCCAAAGTCAGAAAAGTTAGAAAAAATAACAGTTTAAATAGATATAAGCTACTAATGGCTAGAAAATATTTCCCTAAAACAGGGAATGGAGAGTTTGAATTATTTATTACAAATTTTTATAAAAAGCATTATTAACTGCATTTTATCTACCAATAAAAGACAATAAATCTACCACTACCAAATACTTTGTGATAGAACTGGCCATAGTGAAGGGAAAAAATAGTTGATATAATTGAGATTTGCAAAACTTTTTAAATAATCTCATTTGATTTTCTCAATCCAAGTAACATCACTGTTATTCCATATGAATTTGGAGGCTGAACGAGGTGTAGTGGCTTGTCCAAGGTCCCTTTGAAAGGCTACAAACTCTGTTTAATTAAAACCTGTTAGTTCCAAGTAAATAACAAAAGCTAACATATATGGATGGATCTCTCCAACTGCTCTTGTTTGGCCTTGTGAAGAGAGAAGAGAGCTGCTAAAGATGCCAAAGGAAGACATCTAAGTTCAGAGCTTCAATTACTATCAGAATTCAAAACCATTGGACAGTTTTTCTTCAGACCCTGCCACCCCCCAAAAGAAGGAATAAAATCACAGGTATCAATTCACAAAAATATCTGTTGAATTTAAAGAGTAGCCTAATAGGTGATATTAATTTCACTGGGTATAATTATCTTGAGTTCTATTTCTCTCTTGGAAACTCTGGCTTTACATTTATGGCACTTAAATAAATAAATGCTATTAAAACCCAAATATGATAAAACATGAAAGTCAACAAATCAGCCCACACCAATTAACAGAAAACATTATTTTGGAAAACAGCTATTCACAAATACCAAGAATGAATTTACTAATATTCTTTTTCAAGAAAAGAGGTATGAAGTTACATTATCAATGTTTTACATCTCCAAACTGAAATGAAACAGGATGTAGTAGAAAAAACATAAGGCGAGAAAAAACAAAAAAAAAACCAAAAAGAGCTATCTGAGGTCCAAATCCAGGATATTCCCAGGATATCGCCTAAGGCAAGTCACTCTCTGAGATACTACAGAAAATCAGAAATTTAGAGCTGAAAAGAACTCCTTGTTGTCTAATCCAAGACTTCCCAAATTTTTTCCATTCATGACCTCTTTTCACCTGAGAAATTTTTATGTGATCCCAGGTATATAGGTACACAAATAGAAATTCAAATCAAACATTTAATGACAATGAATCATAATATTGTGACTTCCACATTCGGTTATTAGATTCCATAAAGAGTTGGGACCTAATCGAATCCACTAATTTCACAGATGAGGAAATTAAGGCCCCATAACGGTGAAATCCCAATGAAGGTTTCCACACTGGGATTTCTTCAACTAATAAAACCAAAGACCTTTACTGTAATTGTTAGTTCTAACTATCTTGTTATGAGAGCATGTTATACTTTCAAGACATATCAGAAACCCAAAGATATTTCTTTGCAACGGTTATATTATAAAGTCATTTAAATAAAAATTTATAAAATTGTTAATTATGTCCAACACATTCATGTAATAACATTTCATCAAACTATTCCAATGCTAGTTCTTTCAAAGGCTATTTTTTTCTTACATGTTCTTAAAACAGAGTATTTTGAAGCAAAAATTTATCTTCCTGTCTTGGTAGGATAATTTTTACAAAGCCATTAACTCCAAAATCACTCCATCAGCTGTAAAGGACTTGTGGCCATATTTCCTTAGTTTTTACCTTGCAGATTCCTCAGATGCAGACTATCCATATTTTATGCTGAAAATCATAGCAATGTGCTAATTCAGAAAGCTGAGAAGTCACTAGTAAAGGAACTCTTTTTACTAGCTCTAAATAGATAATACAAAAATTCTATTCTAGGAGAGGATTCTGGGAAGATGTTAGAGTAGGTCAGAAAATTCCAAGCTCTCCCCCATATACAAGATAAAATTGTACTTTAAGGCAAACAGTGCAAATAAAAACAAAAAATAGAGTTGGGGAAGAAGAATGGTTATCCTGGGAAAACATGAGAAGACCCCCTAAAAAGAACCAGGGCAGAAGTTTGGCCCCTGTTATGTGTCAACATCTCCAGGCTAGTTCCACTGAAACAACAAGTGGAGGGCCCTGGGTTTAGCTGGGTTGAAAAGTAGCTTCAACCCCAGCCATAGGAACTTTCACTTCCCATTCAATTTGGGGAGTCAAAAGGTCTGAATCTGTGAATATTGAGGGAACCTCTGCTGATAAAGAATGTCAGACTCAGCTGTGCTGCAGACACACAACCCTGCACAAGAAGGAATCAGCAACCCCCCTATCTCTCCCCCTCCTCTATAAGTGCAGAAGCAATAGAGCAGGGAAGCTGCTGACAGCAGGCATTTGCAGGAGGGTGAAGTTCTTGATTTTGGGTTCCAAGCCAGAGAAGAGAACTGAAGAAGGCACCCATCACTACCAAAAGGAGGGAGAGAAAGAAGGAGAGGAAGGAAGGAAAGAGAGAGGAAAGGAGGGAGGAAGGCGAAAGAGGGAGGGGAAGAAAAGAAAGAGAGGAAGGAAGAAGAGAGACACAGAAGGAGGAAGCCAAGGGAGGGACAGAAGGAGGAAGTGGAGGAGGGAACAAATCTTTGAAAATCAGAACTGGGCAAGGGAAAGCCAATGAAGTTAAGAGTTATTAGTTATAAGAAATAATAAAACAAAATACAAAGAATAAAAAATTAGAAGAAAATGTGAGATGTCTCATAAGAAAAACAACAGATCTAGAGAATAGATCAAGAAGAGAAAATAAGAATAATTGAACTACCTGAAAGCTATGTCCAAAAAAAGAATCTGGATACTATACAAGAATTAATTAAAGAAAAATGTCCTCGTATATTGGAACAAGAGGGGAAAGTAGAAATTGGAAAGAATCCACAAATCATCATCTGAAACAGATTCTACTAGGGAAAACCTATAAGGTTTCCCACAAGGAACATTATTGCTAAGTTTCAAATGAACTGCCAGATTTTCTGGATTTTGTGGAAAACAAACTTAAACTTAATAGAAAATCTGATATAAGAGAGTCAATATCAAAGACAAATTTCAAGGGACTCAGTAAGAACAAAATGTTTGTGTCTTATATATGGAAATGTAAACCAAATGTCATTAGTAATTGTGTAGTTCAAAAGAAAGATAGGGAAGATCTGAGTATGATGTGATTCTAAAAAGCAAAACTAAGTAGGAAAAGGCAAAAAAAAAACCCAAAAAAGTAATTATGCTATACAAATGAGGTATGAGAGCAAGAATAATACAGAGGGAATTAGATGGAGGAGAAGGGCTGGTAATTCTGAAATCCTAATCACCTTGAGAATGGATTAAAGGAGAAACAATACATATTTTCCAAAAGGATACAAAATCCTTCAAAATTTATAAAGAAGAAAAGGAGGGAAAGAATAAGATGAGTATTAGAAGGGTATATAAATTAATGGAAGTGGAATAAGGGGTGTAGATTAATGGGAATGAAATCAAAAGAGGGGGAAAAATAGGGGAAAAGTATAACAGAAGGATCCTTGGAGTGCGGAGTGAGGGGGAGATAAGTAAAAGCAAGATAAGCTATGGCATAAAAGCAAAATGGAAGAGTTAGTAGGGATAAGAAACATATACAAAAACACATTAACAACATTAGGAGTAGAATTCATTAGAAAAAAAATATGGGTAGTAATCATTAATCTCAGACAAAGTCAAAATTTTAAAAGATTTAATCAAAACTCAGAAATCTACATTCTATTAACATTTTAGATGTAAGTCTGCATATATATAAAATATATATATACATATATATACATATATGCATATGTATAAAACAACCCATTTTCTCCTCATAACAATCCTTAACAACTGCGGTTTAGGTCTAATTATATTGATAAAAGAAAATTTTATCATATTCAGACTCTGAAATAATCAATATACTAATATTATGTGACTACCACTTTCCTGTTAATGCTACAGGGATATAAATATAAAGAATGAATTGATTACCAGATCACATACAATGGGCAATTTTGCTACCAACAAACTCCAAAGTAAAAAATTTAAATTGCCATCAGTTATAATCACTATATTGAGTGATTTTCCTTAAGTATTTTTGGACAATGTATTTTTGTGAGAGATGTTTCAGTCTGTGTAATAACAAAATGTACCAAAGATAATATTTTAAAATAACAAATAGACTTGCCCCATATAAACCTAAGTGAACAATGACCAAAGCAATTTTAACCAATCTATGTCCTTTTCCACTGTATATAAACTTTGTCTACAGATCTTCCTGTAAGAGACCCAAATTCTAGTTCTGGTTCCCATAATAAACAACCATTATAGATAAGTAAACTGGCTGTAACACTAAGTACACACACACACACACACACACACACACACACACACACAACACACACACACACCATGAGATATGGTTTGAGTATCAATTTTTCTGTCACTCAAGATTTTCTTCTACAATAGATATATTTATTTTTAATTAACAAATTTATATTTGTCCCAGAAGAATAATTTATACGGAAAAAATATCTGAATTGTATCTGTAATCTTTTTCAAATGTATTTTGACCTTTTAAAGTGAAAAGATTTTAAAATAAGACTGAAGATGCCCACATGATTATTTTGTAAAATGTAGTGCACTTATAGTCAAGAGAAAAATTTAGCTTTTATTAATTCTTAACATTCCATTCTTTCTGATCACAAAAGTTGAGCACATATTACATTCTTTCTCTTAAGTAATACAACCTTGTTATATTAGCTGACATCTGAATTATTTACTGCCACTTAATTGGCACTATTCCATACTAAGACTTACTCCAACTAATAGCATCTTGGGAACTGAATTCCATTCTCAATTAAAATTGTTGAAAAGTCAAAAACACAGTTTAGGTCTAATTGTATTAATAAAAGAAAATTTTATCATATTCAGACTCTGAAATAATCAATATACAAATATTAAGTGATCACCACTTTCCTATGTTAATGCTACAGGGATACAAATACAAATAATACAAATACAAAAACACAGAGGCACAGAAGTGCTTGGACTTGTTCCTTAGCATAAACATAAAATTTTACCACATATTAGAATTTCATACTTGAGCATGAGCAAATGTCACTTTCATAGGACAAATAAAAGAATAAAAAATTAAAACTGGCTTTAATTATTTCACAAAAAAAATTTATATGAATGTAAATCAATAAAAAAAAATTTAAGGTTTTCTTCCTCTGAAAATAAATAACTTAATTAATAGGCATAACAATTCTGGACTCATAACCAGAAGCTGATTTTAAGTCTTATATTTGTAGCATACTTTATAGTTACAAACTACAATTACCACAATATCATTATGTTAGTAAGCCTTTAAAAGTATTTTTCACTCCATCTTTATTTGGTATTTAGATATTATGTAGCTTTATACTCTTAACATCACTCATTCAAGGAAGATGAGTGAAAATAATTATCTGCTTTTAACCAATGAGTAAACCTAGTAATAGGAATAGTGTGTTACATATACACAATAGTAATAGCCTGTTCAAAGTTACATACAATGAGTCAAGTAGCAGAATCAGATTTGAATTTAAGGCTCCTTATATGTACTCTTAAATTTAATTGAGTCATATTAACTTGATTTTCCCCCCAACGATGACTATGAGGTAAAGAAAAATATTATCTATGAAAATTTTTAATGCTCTCTAAAACAACTCCACTGCTTTAATTTTATACAAAATTAGAGATGGGGGAAAGGATCTGAGAAGGCAAAAGAAGAGTCACTACAGAGGATGTTAAATAGGAAGAAGAAAAAAATTTAAGAACTATTTGAACTGAAAAAAAAAAAGCTATATTGTTAACAGAATATGTATCTCTGAAATTACAAATTCCACAATTTTTTAGTTTCATTTATCTAAACTTATAAAAGTAAAAAGGCACTTAGTATATTAGAACAATAGAATTTAAAACTGAAAGGGGCTTTAAGATTTCTCTAACAGAATTCCTAGTCAAACAAAACTTAGAATATGGCATATTATTCTATAGATTCTATAAAAGGAGATTTAATCCTAAAGTAGTAAAAGAATCTCATTCTGAGGCAATTTACATATATCAAGGATCCCGAGCATGAATCCAAAAGTTAGTTATAAGCATGACTTTGGTATTTGCTCATTTGCCTGTGCTGGGCTAACTAAATGAAGTCATGCTTGATCAAGAAAGTAGAAACTTCTTCAAAAAACCCAGATAATAACAATGCTTTTTTATGTACTTAATAGTACTGTGACTTTAAACAAGTGATTTACACACTGTTTAGTTCTCATGTTTAATGGTTTGTCTATTTCATGATTCTCCCTAAGAGCTCTTAATATATTGGAAAAAACTTCTTAAAAGTCAACAATTACTCTTGGTAATAAAGAAGATGAATATAAGCACAATTTAATATTTTGCTGGAATTAATAATATTTTAATATTCTAACTGTCCAAACTAAACAAGAAAAAAGTTTTTTACTACTGCATCTAATTTAAAGATTTCATCTTGTGCTAAAGACAAACAAAAATAAATCTTAAATGATCTAAAATTAGTTACAGAAGTTGAAGCTTTGTAACAAAAGCTTTTGGTATTAATATGCCTCTAGTGTCTAATAAAAGGGTTACAGTGTATTAAAATGTTTTAAAGATGTTTAAAGCAAACAAACCTAACAACTCCAGGAAATTGGTCATGGCAGCCAATTAAAAAAAAAAAAAAAAAAAAAAAAAGATTTCATAGTTCATCAAAAAAGATCCTGATAGCTTAAAAGAAATAAAAGATCAAATGATGATTTAAATCCCCAGTCCTTTGCCATTTAAACAAACCTACTGAATAAAGAATACCTTACAAAATACTACCAAAGGATTCATTAAGATTTTTAATATTCTTTTTATTTAAAAATGAATTGCACTGATATAATTTATTTAGATTTTTTAAATTACATATACACCTTTTTTAAACATGAGGGGAAAAAAAGAATCATGACTGGAATTTTGGCATGCAGTTAGGATAATATTTATCCCCTCCTCCCAAACTTATCTATTTACAATTTACTATCCTTTTAATTTAAAGGTACAAAGCCAATACCAACTTTTAGAGATAGTCAATGATTTATCTAAATTATAGCTAAAATAATCAATTTGGGAAGAAGATAAACAATGAGAATGCAAAAATAAGGCAATTGCATAATTAACAAGAACAAAAATTATATTTAGTATTGTTTTAAAGTTTCTACAATGTAAATTAAGCATGTTTAAAAAAGCACTCTAAAGGACAGATTTAATTTTTTTCATTATGTTATTTTCTTTTGAAAGGCTGAGTCAATACTTCAGATATTTAACATTAAAGGTAGTATTTTAATAAATATTCCTCAAAGATTTTCAACATGAAATATTTTCATTTAAAATTTACAAGATATGCATTTCCTTCTTTTTCATCCACATAACTATGAACAAGATCTAATTTTTATTCTTTTCCAAACTTTTTCCTTTGTGCCTAACACAGATCATTGTTATCTATAATGTATATAATAGATATATATACATAAAAAGATATTTTATATATATACAAAAATTGTATGCTGAATGAATGTAAAAGAGTGTCATCATAAACAGGAAAAACTCTACAAACTGGCTAACAAATTCTTTGTATTAGAGAGAAAAAAGATCACTTGACCAGATACAATAGTTAACTTGAAAAGTCTTAAAGAAATTTTTATTTGCAAGGATATAGTAACAGCAGTTCTATGAGTCTAACATCACAAAACAAGGCTCATTTCCAACAATTTAGTACAAGGGGAGAAAAAAAAAGTGGAAAATGCTCCACACTTAGGTTTAAGAGATCTGGAATCTGGGTGTGGCCTCCAGATAGCTCTGAAGAAGTCATTAACCTGGTCAAGACTCAGGATTCTCAACTGTCAGACTATCAGTCCTGCCTTTCACATAAGAACACTGTAATAATCAAATAAGAAAACCCCAACATAGCACAGTTCTGTTATTTTTTTCAGCATGGGCACGATTTAGTATGACAGTAGCTCCCTCCATCGACTGACAACCCATCTGTTGTTTAACAAGAAATGCTCAGGTTACATGTATTGCCTAGGGACAAGAGAGTTACTAAATTTCAGGGTTAAGATTTGAACCCTGGTTTTCCTAATTCTAAACCTACCACATTCTATCCACTACATTTTAAGACCACCTCTATCAGAAGAGATAATGTAAGTGAAAATGCTTTGAAAAATAACATTAAAGCATATAAAACATTAATCTACTATAGTGTTTATATATAAATGATTTTAAAATTTTTTAAATTTTGTTATATGCTTCTTTATATTAGGATTGCCAATTTAGCATTTAATAGAGCCTGCTAAAGAACTCTTTATTAGAATGTTCAATACAATAATTTTCCTCTTTTTATAAAATTTATATACAAATAGTTAGCATTTATACAGTGTTTTAAGATTTGGAAAGCATTTTACAAATGTTAACGCATTTTATCCTCACAACCACTCTGGAAGGTAGGTGCTTTTATTTATTCACATTTTACAGATGAGGAAATTGAGGCCACAGAAGTTAAGTGACTTGCCTAGGATCACACAGTTAAGTATCTAAGATGGGATTTTGGGACTGAGGTTTTCCTGATTAAGAGGTCATCTCCCTGCACCACCTAGCAATCTCAAAGAAGAATTTAAAATAGCCTGAGAAAAACTGTGGAGAAAATAAACTATTTGTGGTATAGTAGATAAGATAAATTCATAAATTATTAAAATTATGTTAAAAGTAAAAGCAACTCAAATTTGTGCATCAAGAAAACACAAAAATTCTTAGTGAAAATCAAGAAAGTAGAAAACAAACCAAAAAGCAGTATTATTTTTTCTGTGTCCCCACTTTTAAATGAAAATTACTACCAAAGTTTACTATTAAAAAAAAAAAATTCACAACCTAAGTTCAGTCACTCTATTTCACAAATGTGGCATATACTTGCTATGCCTTTTTATGCATGCAAAAGTCCAACATATTCCTGACAGTAGCCACATTCATAAGTATAGCAGCTGACTTTAGAACATGCTGACCTTGAGCAATCAACACCCTGAGCAGCGTACACTTCTGGCTTCTTTCACTGTAACAGTGAGACAGCCTCGCCATCTATAGTAGTCAACAGTCTTTGGCCACCATTCCCTGCCTATTTTAAGATATTCCTCCACTACATAACTGTGATGCACAGTTCAAAGTGATAGAATAACATCTGCAGCTATTCCTAAGTGCAAGTTGTTTACAAGGGATTGTGAGCACTTGTGCTCACGCTGCTTCTGTTCCCTCAAGCTTTACTTGTTAAGGTTAGCCTCTGAGGCTCAACTGCCATTTCCTGTTTACACTATTTTTTTAAAGATCAAAGTGTTAACACACAACAAGGGGGTTAAGTTTTCATTTAGGCCACATGTGAATTAATATAGCAGACAGGCAGAGGACTGAATTAATTCCTGGCATTCAAGTTCTAAACATCATCATTACATTTTTGTAAAGTACTGGTAAAATATTTTCCTAGCCAGATGAATTTTTTCATATAACAATTTCTAGAAATCACCAGGAGAGTGTACAATAAAATATAACCCATTTTCCCCTCATAACTTTACTTAACAATTGCAAATGATGTCTTGAAAGTTTAAGTCTAACTGGACTGAGATAAAGACAAATTTCCAATCTTTTTCCTTGACAATTTATATGACAATTACACCTTTTTATTCAAGAAAGATTTTGTTCTTTAAAAAGACCTTAAAGATGAAGAAAATTATGATTAATTCTATCTATATATACATATAAAATTTAATAAGGTGGGTAGGGGGCTTAGTGGTTAATTATTATAAATTAATATCACAAAATTTTATATTAAAAGTATTTAAATTGTGTTATGTATAATTTTGATATCTTAATTCTTTTTAATAATTTAACTATTTAAGTAGTTTTTAAATAGTTTAGCTATTTAAATAATTTCTAAATAGCTTAACAATTATTCCTTAAATAGAACGAAAATTTTGGTAGGACCACCTTAGTAAACTTAGTTACTAGGTAAACCAGTGCTATGCTAAAAATATGGGAAATTATTTCAATTTAAACTTTTAAAAAATATTGATTATTTTGTCCACTCAATAAATATTAAAAGGCAAAATTAATTTAAGGTCCACTTCTTCTTAAAGCCAGGTCAACTGAACATTTCCAAATTAAAAAAAAAAGAAAAACCAATCACCACCAGAAACTAACATCTGAGCTACTGAAGAATTCAAAATCCAAATATAATAGTGTTACATAAATAATAGGTGAATTAAATACAAGGATAAAGCAATCAGAAATTGAGTTAAATGAAGTTGGGAGAATCTAGTAAAATCTTAAGGTGAAAGTTATGCAGAAAAACATTATCATTCTAACATGTTGAAATATGGGAAATACATTTATCTACCTCACACCTTCCACCCTCTAAAAAATCTCAGAGTTTTGCATCTTATGATTAATGATGATTAAATTGAAAGACAGCATAAATATTTAGAAGTGTAAATTTATCTTCCTTTCAATTAATTTAATCAACTTGAGAATCACTACTCCTGAGCAAAACAAAATGTAGTCTCCTTTAGATAGATGATCTTATTTACATATGCCCAAAGGATGTATTATCTGTTGACTTTTCAGTAATAGTTATTAACTTCTACTAAATGTCCTCAGGCTTGGCCCTAATCAATCCATCAAGATAGCATCTCCACAAGATTCTTGACTTGCTCTTGTAGGGATCAAACCAAGAATTTCAATTTCAGATTCTAATCACTAAAAAAATCATTTATACATCTCTATCCAGATGACAAAATCATATTTAGTAAGACAAACTATATGATGAGAAGGGATGCTCTGTAAACAAAAAAAAAAAAAAAAAAAAAAAAAAAAAAAAAAAAAAAAAAACTCCCCATGTAAAAAATATGTCTATTCAGATATTAAGTAGACTTTTTGGTGATAGGTTATTAATCCTTCAGAAGGGGCAGCTAGGTGGCGCAATGGATAGAGCACCAGCCCTGAATTCAGGAGGACCCAAGTTCAAATTTGATCTCAGACACTTAACACTTCCTAGCTGTGTGACCCTGGGCAAGTCACTTAACTGCAGCCTCAAAAAAAAAAAAAAAAAATCTTCAGAAAACTGTCAAGTAACCATTTATTGCCAAATATTAATCAATCAACAATAATTTATTAAGAATCATCCCAGATACTGAAGAAAAATTTTTTAAAAAGATGAACATGTAACCAATCCCTGCATTCTCCCCCAAAAAGAAGTGGTAGGTGATGGTCAAGGGATCAGGAGAGGTAGTGCCTTAAATAAGAATTTTGAACATGTGGGGGCAGAAAGATCCTGAGCACTCTCAATACAGAATCCAGTAGCTTTCTAGCCCAAGCAAAGCCAATTGTCTGCCTGCACCTCAGCCATGAAATAAGAATGGGCATCCTTGCAGTGCACATTTCACAGATGTTGTAAAGAAAAAGTAGTTTTTTTCCTACTAAAGTATTATTGTCTAATGTGAGCTAATATTATTATAAACCTTGACATCATTAACCAGAAGTTTAAATCCCAACTATCCATTTCTTAAAAGCAACCTTTGTACAGGGAAGACCCTGAAGGGTAGAGGATGTGTAGTGTACTTTAAGGATGTTAAATCATTAAGCCTCTCTGTGAATACATATCTTGATTTCTATACAGATCTTAGAAATGTTTTTCCAATCCTGGAAACATGACCACTTCTTGAAACACAAACAGAACATTCCTTTGGTAACCAAAAACAGTTCCCACCTACCTGTAGTACCGAGACTGTAAATATGTAGAACAAACAGTCTTTGATACATGGCTAGCAGATCCAAAGTCTATTACTTTAACCCTATATGGCTGCCGCACAGGATCTACCAACATAATATTCTCTGGTTTGAGGTCAGCATGAATTAAACCAAGACTTTTCAGTTTTTTCAATGCAGTGGCTACTTGTTGAAGAATAGGTCGTATGACTTTAAGTGGCAGCGGACTGAATTTATTTTGCTTCAAAAAATCATATAAGTTCTGTTCCAACATCTCAAAGACCAAGCAAGTATGGTTACGGTGTTGAAAGCATTCATAAGCTCGTACAAAATTAAATTCATCAGCATTTTCAGTACTGAGTCTTGATAATATGCTCACTTCTATTTGTCCTTGGCGTGCATAAGAAGGGTGATTCTTCAGAATTTTGATTGCCACGATCTCACTTGTCCCTCTTTTCCAGCATTTGACTACCTGGCCAAAAGTCCCTCTCCCAAGAAAATCAAGGACTTCATATGTATTTTTAAGTGAACACAAAACTTCATGTTGCACTAACTGATAATCTCCTTCTCCACTGGTACAGTTCTGCTTTGATGCTGCCGTAGTTGTAACAACCGTCACTGGATTTCCCATGTTGGTTTGCAACATTGCAGGCAGTATAGACAGTTCATCAACAATCTGCATTGTGCTACTTTGATTCTCCAGTTCTTTACTCTTACGCTTCAATCCCCATCGCTGGGTGCTTTCCCGGGTCCCAGATGGAGGTGCCTCCACGTGAGAGGGCTGTGCTCGCACAGTTATGACCTTGGTAGCACCTGCAGTGTTTTTAAAAGCAGCAGTATTTGTCTGCAACAAAAAGTTATGTCCTCGTGATCTGTTCAATGGTATCTTTGTCTGAAAAGTACTCTCCTTAGTAGAAGGATGAGAAATTCCAAAGTTTCTACCATTCAGATAAGTCTGGGGATAGGTTTTCTCATGGTATATACAACTGCTTGGCTCTACTTTGAGTTTTTTCACGCTACAAAAGGCACTTGACTGAGTTTGATAAACATATGGTGGGTAGACCAAGACTTGTGAGGCCATACCTACAAAGAAAAAGGAAGAAATAAGAAATTAATTAACTTACATTTCATAAAGAAGGTAAACCAGTAGTGAAAAGTTACCGTTAAAGTTCCTTTAAAAATGTACAAAGCAGAGAAAAAATAAAAATGTACAAATAGATAAACTTCTAATATGTATAAATACTTCTACATATGAAAATTCCAGGAGCATGAAGTTTCATCTGTTGTCATCATACTGTGCAAAATGTCCCCAAAGGAGATGAAGCAGAAGTCCTAAACATTCTTAGAGTGGGCCTGTATGTCCTTCAAACTATTTACAAAGTCCACCAAACTGAAGCTTTCTTTTTACCAAACAAAATTAGAGTAAAAGAGGTGGTATAACCAGATATATATATATATATGCAGATAATTATATATTCTAAGTGAAAGTCTGATCACTGGAAAATGATTTTATGACTTATGATTTAAATACAGATATAAAGATTGGACCTAACATTCTTTATCAGCACTGACATCCTACTGCTCACCAATTTAGAATTTACAAGTAATAAATTCAGTATAATAACCAGTCCACCCAAATGCAATATCATCAAGTTTACAAGAGCTCTGAAAATATTTCAGTTATACCTACAATACAAGTATTTAGAACATCAAAAGAAGATGAATAAAACCAAGTTTAAGTAACCAGAAGAATCCTGCTTTGGTCACTGTTCTATTTTTATCTATTCTAAAAAAGAAAAGGAAAAAAAAAAAAAAAGGAATTCTTTACCCCAAATAGTCAAGTATAAGAAAAATGGGTACATAATGGATATATAAACCAGATGTAGTCTTATAACTCAAAACAATATGCCAACAAAACAGAAGAGTGTGTATATGTGTGTATACACACTTACACACATATATATGTATATATACACTTATACATGCACTTGTAAATATACATTATGCATAAACATACACAAAAATAAAACAGTAAAATACTCATGCAAGACTAACTCTGTACCAACACTAAGTAGGCATTCTAACATACAAACTGCAGGATGCCCTTCCCTCGCCCCCCACTCCCCACCTCACTAGCCTTTATGGATTCTCTGTCCATCTGGTATAATTTGAATGCAAAGTTAGTCCACAGACAACTTCCATTAAATTATATCACTAAGTACCAAAGATATTGATATGAAATATTAGCCAAATTATTTGATTCTCAAGGAATATCCTAAGATATCGTGAAAAGAACATCATCTTATTTCTTATACTTGAAGAACAGGATTTATCTTACTCGGAAGTTTTAATCCTGATTAAAAAAAAAAAAAGCTAAAAGAGATATGTTTTAGGTTCTTCTGGACTTTGGAATATCAAAAACACATGCAAACCATTTTTAAAAGTTTTTAAATACCTGTTATGTGCAATGTTCTACCTGTACTATGATAGATGCTAAGACAGAAAGATGAAAACAGTAGTACAATCCTTCTCAACTAATTTAATAAGGGGATATTATGTATACACAAATAAATACAAATATAAGATAGGATGTGAGAACAAAGGAGAGGTCAAGTCAAAGGACTCTAAGAAATACTTAAAGCTTAAAAAAAAAAAAAAAAAAAAAAACATACTTTCAGCTGTTGGACATAAGGAAGAGTTGGCACATGAAGATAGGACCTAAAAAGAAACATAATCAGGAAGATAGTAAAAATACATTACACTCAAAGGAATAATCTGAATCAATCTAGAGATTCAAGAGATGGCAGTACCTGAAACAACTATTACAAGTCCAGTTTCAGAACACAATAGTACATAATGACAGAGTGAAAGAAAGATGAAAAACATGTTAAAAGTCAGACTGTAGGTCTCACAGACAACAAAACACCCAAATATTTTTTACTAGAAGAACATTCAAGCCCCCACATTATGGAGATTCCCGTAGTTATATGAAGGATGGATTGATAAGGGAAGATATTAAGGGCAAGAAGATTTGTAAGGAGACATTTATAATAGTCAAAGCCAAGATCTTTTTTGATCATATGTAAAAATTTTGAACACACATTCCTTAATTTGTATATTTGTTTGTTTAGGTATTAAATCTGTGTACTGCTACATTAGTAATTAGATACATTCTAAAATTTAAGCAAAAAAAAAATTTTTTTTAAAAGGATGAAATAAAGATAACATACTTGATTCAAGAATCAACAGGGAAACAATGAATTTTATTAAATAATGAGATGACCTGGTCAAATCTTCACTTTAGGAAATCAGTTTGGCAGCTATGTGAAGAATGAATGGGAGAAAGTAAAGACTTGCAACAGGGGACTCAATTAGGAGGCTATTACAATAGTCAAGGCAAGATGATAAGAGCATGAGTTAGAATAAGTTCTATATAAATAATAGAAGCTGGATTCCAAAGATACTATAAAGACAGAAATTATAAGTACACTGACTATATAGAGGAAAGTTAAGTATCACACTAAGGCTATGAGTCTGGATGACTAGAAAGATTGAAAGTAATACGAGTTTTGGGAAGATAGATGGGTTTTGTAAGCAAAGATGATATCTGAAATCCAAATCCCTATTCATTCAAGTCTGGTTCATTCTATGTAACTCACTAACGTCCACCAAAAATGAAAAGACAGAAGGAAGAGCTCTTACTTGATGGCCCTTACCTCCAAACCCAGGTTCACTCTAGAAAATTTCCTGGGAGTAGGAGATAGATGCAGAATTTTTAGCAAGACCATAGCTTTAAAAAAAAAAAAAAAATGCCACAGGAGAAAGGGAGAAAGAAGCAAGCATTTGTTATTTACTATATGCCATTAGGCTAAATGCTTTACAAATATTTCATTTGATCAATAAAATAACCATATTAGGTAGATATTATTATGTCCATTGTATAGTTGAGAAAACTGAGGCAGACAGCAATTATATCACTTATACAGGGTCACACTGCTAGTAAGAATCTGAGGTCAAATTTGAACTCACGTTTTCCTGATGTCAAACCCAGCTCAATCTGCTGTGCCACAAAGCAAAAAAGGGGCAATCAAGAAAGAAGAAGAGAAGGTTAAAAAGTACTAACTGGGAAGAGAGATGGGTATATGTGTTTGTGTGGAAGACGAATGCTATTTCTGGATACCTACTAAAGGTGAAAAATAACCTTTTGTCCCATTTTCCAATTGATTAATTACACACACATACCTTGGGGTCAGGCCCCAAATACTGTCAAATTAAGTCTCTTAACTTCCCAAAGAGCCCGAATACTGACTTTGGAGAGCATTAGTCTATATTATAATTTCCTATTACTCGATAATAAGCTGAATTGCTTTATTTTTACTATGGAGGTAAATAAAATATCTTAATGAGCACAGCCATTTGTAAAAATGACTTTTTTTGTTCATGGTTTTGTAGTACTTAGACAAGCATCGTATGGACACCTGAAAATAAAACAGAAGCAATCCTGGGACTCTAAAGATGACAAAATATACAGACTCTAGCAGGTTTTAGCAAATTTAGAAAATACTTTGCTATCAATAGCCTATGTGAGCTTTCTCAAGGAAAGCATAGCTGAGTACAGAGGTTCATCCCTACTAGAGTAGCCACTCACTAATGATAAATTCTTAGTTGGTAAACATGAAACAAAAAACAATTTTAAAATAGCCTCCTCCTATTTCTACAATGATGGAGGAGGACTAACCTAAAAGGAGGCAGCAGATGCTTTGAAACAAATTCAGTTTTCAGAGTCAATAAACAAGTAAATGAAATGCTTCTCTAACAACAAATGGGTTAACAGATTATTAAGAAACAAACCAACGATATTATAATTCACATTTTCACTATAAATGAAACAGACATTAAGCTGTAGCAAAACTGGACAAACTCACTATGTTGAAATCTTCAACATAGAGAAGAGCTAATCCAATTCCAATTGATCAATGATGGACAGAATCAGCTATACCCAGAAAAGGAACACTGGGAAATGAGTGTAAACTGTTAGCATTTTTTGTTTTTCTCCCCAGGTTATTTTTACCTTCCGAATCCAATTCTTCCTTTGCAACAACAACAACAACAACAAAATTCGGTTCTGCACATATATACTGTACCTAGGATATACTATAACATATTTAATATGTATGGGAATGCCTACCATCTAGGGGAAGGGGTGGAGGGAAGGAGAGGAAAAATTCGGAACAGAAGGGAGTACAAGGGATAATGTTGTAAAAAAATTACCTATACATATGTACTGTCAAAAAATGTTATAATTATAAAATTAATTTTAAAAAAAGACACTTTTGGGATACATTACCAATAATAGAATCAATAGGTCAAAAAATTGATTTTTATAATTTTATTATGTAATGCTTAGATTACTTTTCCAAAAGATACTATCATATTATAATTTCACCAGCAATGAATTATACACACATACATACATACACATGTCACTGATTTTAATTAGGCCACCTCAATACTATTTGAATTTGTATCTCGAGTCATTTTTCTCAATTATCAAGTATTTTTTTCTTCTCCCTCCCATAAAACTTAACAGAAGTATAGTCAACCAAAACAATTGCCACATTAGCTATATCCAAAAATGTGTCTCATTCTGCACATTGGTCTATCTCTGTGTAATGAGGGAGACAGCATTTTTCATCACTTGTGCTCTAGAACTATAGTAGACACTGATCTTAAGTCTTAAGTCTTTCAAAACTGTTAGTTTTTTTAATGTTAGTTCTTCTATGCCTTAAGGACAGACAGCATTACTATTACTAGGACTGAATCCCAAAAAGATCACTAAAAAAGAAAAAATTGTATAGCAGTCCTTTTCGTGGCAGCAAAATATCGGAAATTAAGGGAAAGTCCATTGGAAAAATGGCTGAACAAGCTGTGATATTGTAATGGAATACTACTGTCCAAAAAGAAATGATGAACTAGCAGATTTTAGAAAAACTGTACAAACTAATGCATAGTGAAATGAGCAGAACCAGGAAACATCAACAACTCTGTGTGATGACCAACTATGACTGACTCAGTTCTTCTCAGTAATACAAGGATCCAGATAAAAGAACTGATAGACTCTGAATGCAGATTGAAACTTTTTTTTCATTTACTTTATTCTTTCTCATGTTTTTTTCTTTTCTACTGTTTCTTCTTTCATAATTATAACTGATATAGAACTTTACATGATAGCACAATATAAATAGTATTATAATCCTACCATCTTCAGAAGATAGAGAGAAGGAAGGAAGATTTGGAAGTCAAAATCTTATAAAAAATGAATGCTAAAAATTTTATTAACATATAATTTGGGGGAACAAAATACTATTTAAAAAAGAATTGTTCATCTTTAACATATTTGATAATAACTTTTGGTTCTGCTCACCTCACTCTTCAGCAGTTCATGAACATCTTTCTAAGTTTCTCTGAAATCATCTTTCCATTTCTGATAGCACAATGTTATTATTCCATTACATTCATATATTATAATTTGTTCAGTCTTTTCCCCCATCAGTTCTTTACCACTACACAAAATGCTGCCAACAAACCTTTTTCTCTTTCTTCAAACTCTTTGTGGTACAGTCCTACTACTAGTATCACTGGGACAAACACACGATTTTGTAAATTTGGGAATATAGTCCTAAATTGCACCATAAAATAGATGGACCAATTCACAGATCTACTAATACTGTGTAGTCATATGTCTGTTTTCCCACAACCCTTACAAAATTGCCTAATTTTTCCAATTTGAGAAGTGTTAGTGGTTTTAATTTTCATTTGTCAAATTATTGGTGATCTAGAACACATATTGCTCCATGTAGTTTGGATTTCTTCCCTTAGGAACTTCTCTTGAGAAATGCCTGTCCATATTCTTTAACTGTTTATCAACCAGCAAATGGCTCTTAATGTTGAGATTTTAATTACTTCCTTATATATCTTGGAAATGCTAGTGAATTGGATTTCGGTGGGGGAGAGCTGTGCAAAGTCATCTACCCCACTTCCTCCTCCAGAGCCATCTGGGTCCAGTAACAGGATATAGATCAAGATGACTGAAGATAGCCTGGATACAGTGAGACACCTTAGCCTTTTTAAGCTAAGGTCTTTGCTAGATCTTATTTAAAATGAAAACCTTTATGTTCAAATGGAAAAAAAAAAAAATCTTGGCAACAAATTTCTAAAAGTCCCATTTCCAAGATTCTGGTCAAAAGAAACAATTGCTATTTACATTCACTCTGAACCAGTCAGGGCCCAAACAGTGGCACTTTGACTGAGGCAATACCCAATCAGTGATTAAGGTTAGGTAAGAAATCAGGCAGCAAATGACCTCTTTTTCTTAGTCAAAAACTTTTTTTTTTTTAAAGCTGAGTGGAGAAGCTGCATTTCTTAAGGACCATGCTTTAAACTCAAATCATTCTGGGTCTCATTCACTGGCCAATAATAGGTCTCAGACCAAACCCCAGTTGATCACTGGGATCTGACTTACTATAATTTGTTCAGTCATTTCCCCCATCAGTTCTTTACCATTACACAAAATGCTGCCAAGATTTTTTTTTTCCCTATATGAGCATAAAGTTTTTCAATTTATATCATCAAAATTATCCTTTTGTATTTTCTGTGATCCCTTATCCCTCTTTTGGTCATGAACTCTTCCCTATCCATAGATCTAAAAACTTTCCTTGGTCTTTATATCTCTGATATATTTAGGACCTGTATCCATTTAAAGTCTATCTTAATATAAGATATGAGATACTGATCTAACCTAATTTCTGCCAAATTTCTGCTGTCCAGTTTTTATCAAATAATGAGTCAACTCCAGTAGCTAAGTTTCGGGGATATAATCATATTCTAAATTTGTATCTATATGCTATATACATAATCTGTTCCAATGATTGACATATATTTATATTTTAAACCAATACCAACTTGTTTTGATGATTACTGCTTTGTAGTATACAGTATGTTGTTTGGAAATGCTATGTTTCCTTCGTGGCTCGCCCTCACCTTTAAAAAAAAATTTAATTCCCATGAGATTTTTTACTTTTTGCTCCTTTAGAAATTTACCAGTTTTCTAGCTCTAAAAAGCAATTGTTTAGTATTTTATTATCCAAACTGATTAAGTAATAAAAGGACTATTGTCATTTTTATTCTATTGGTTCAATATAACCAAGAGCAATTAATTTTTCCAATAATTTAGATCAATTTCTGAAAAGTTTTTGAGAGTTGTATTCACATAATTCCTATGTATATCTTATCTTGTTATTTTGTACATCTAGTATTTTAAATGAAATTTGTCCTATTCTCCTCTGAGTTTTATTCATAATATATAGAGAAATGTTCATGATATATGTAAATTGATTTTATATCCTGCAACTTTGCAAAACATATTTCAATTAATTTTAATCAATTCTCTAGAGTTCTCTAAGTACACCACCATAACAGAAATTTGTTTCTTCTTTGCCTATGCTTATTTCCATAATTTCTTTTTTCTTTTTTTCTTTTTACAGCTAATATTTCATAGAGAAAAAGAAGGAAACTAGCATTTATTAGTGCTTACTAGGTGCTAAGTGCTGGAAATACAAACACAACCAAAAAAGAAAGTTATCTGCCCTCCAGAAGGGAAGAGGAGGGAAGAATGACCAAAGATTTAGTGTAGGGGGAGACAACTAAGGATGGTTCTTAAGTTCACAAAGAAGCAAGACAGAAATGAAGGCTGACCAGCCTGAACCTAATACAAAATAGGCTCACAGGAAAAATTCATTAATTTGAGAAGGGGGTTGGGCCTTAATGGAGTTATTCCAGAGTGATAAGGCTCTAAGGATGATTGGTTGCTCTAGAGCAAAGCTTTTTAAAGTGAGGGCAGTTATGGGATCAGCTATCTAAATGTGGGGGATGCAAAATTATGATTATCAGTAAATGTTTCATTTGTATGCCTATTTTACATACTTATATATCTGAAGTCATGTAAACATTTCTTGGGCAAAAAGGGGTTCAGAGAGGAAAAAACTTAAAAAGCTCTGCTCTAGTGATATGGACACCCCAGGCACTGAGAAGTTCCAGGAAGATAAAGAAGCAGAAGCATGTCTTGGATTAGAAAATACATTAGATAGCACTGTTGAAAATAATCATTCCTGTACTTCTTCCCAGACCTTATTGAAATAAATTCTATCCCCATAATAACACTGGATATTAGTTTTAGATATATACTATTTACCATGCCAAGGAAAGGCCCATATTTAAGAGAAATTAGTGTCACATATTTGTCAGAATCTTTTTCTGCATCTATAATCATATTATTTTTTTATCATTTTTAAAATTTTTTTCCTATTAAAACAACCCTACACATTCCAGATATAAATCCAATCTGGTCATAGTACATAATCTCTGTGATATATTGCTGAAGTCACTTTGCTAATATTTATTTAAACTATTTTTATCTATGGTTATTAGATTTAGTACTTATATTGACTATATATATTTTTTTTTTCATAGTTTTGACTTGCCTTGGTATAGCTATCAAAGAAAAAGTGGGAAGGATCCCTTTTTTTATTGTTGATTTTTTCAAACTAACAATTCACATAATTAAAATTATACTTTGAAATTTTGTTAGAATTCACTTGTAAAGTCACCTAGTTACAAGGCTTTTTTTTTTTCTTTTGGATTCCTTCATTTATGGACTGTTCAATTTCTTTTTCTGAACTTTTTTTTTAAAATTCATTAGTGAATGATTACTAAGTAATTGTGTTCCCAAATATACTCTGACCATTCATTCACTGTCCAATGAGAAATACCTCTGTTTTAAGAGTTCCTTATATATTTGATATACCAAGAAAGACAGAACAGTACAATGAATAGAGATGGACTCAGAATAAGGAGATGTGGATTTGAATCATGCCACAGACATACTCCCTGTGAGACCTAGACCTAAACTTTTGAGGGGCCATAAAAACACTTTAAGCCTAAACTGCAGTACCTTAGTCACTTAGGAAGTTACAGGATCAAGTATCAATTTCTTATATTTTACTCAATTTCTTATATTCTTTTTCTTTTGATCATATTGTTTCTTTTGTACAGAAATTGTTTTAAAGCACATCTATCTTGTTTGTTATAATCCCTTCTATTTAACAGAAAGCCTTTTACACACTATGGTTAAAAAGTAATTTCATTTTCTTACTACTACCTTATATTTTATGTTTATATCTATTCTTCAACTAAAATTTATTATAGTATATGATATGAGATGTGCTTCTAAATATATTTCTTACTAAGTTTTTTCAAGCATATCCATTAAGTAACAAATCCTTTCCAGAGGTTTTTCTTAGTTCTACATTTATCAAACACTAATCTTCTGCATATGTTTGGTTGTGTGACTGATAGCACTATTCTATTCCACTGATCTATTTCATTTTTCTCAGTTACAAAAAAGTTGTGATAGTTAACTTGTAACATATTTTAAAGCTGGTGAATATAAGATCATTACATTAGTGCTAAGTTCCTCCCAGCCAAGTCCCTCAATATTCATGGCCACTTGTTCCACATAAATTACCTTAAAATTTAGACCAATTCCATGAAGAAATCCTGTCACTTTGGCCATTGCAGTAAATATAAAAATTACAAGTTTTGTTTTTACTATGTTTATTTGACTTATTCATGCCTATTGAACACCTTTAGGTTTATGTCTTCCTTTAAGTAATTATTATTCATAGTTGTCCTTATATTGATCTTCTATTACATAATTAGGTCAATTCCTTATTACCTTATTATTTTTATTTAATAAGGTTCTCTTTTTATGATTATTTTTCTTACATTATTAATTAATAAGAACACAAATTATTTTTTATTGGGAAATCCTGTATCCTATAATCTTCCTGAACTAATTAACTGTCTCCATTAACTTTTTGGTTCAGATGCCTAGATTTTTTGGATAAACTATCACTTTATCTACAATTTTTAACTCTTCATCTTCAACATTAATTAATCCTAATAGTATCTTTTTCTTCTCTTGCTGAATTGCTACAATTTCTAATATTATTTAAATAAAAGTGATGAAACTTGATATTCTCATAAACTTGTAAACTTAGATTTGTACTTTTTATTAGTGAAAAATATTCTCTTGTTTCTTCTTTGTCCATTATGTTAACCTTTAGTTTAAGACAAATATTTTAAATTATGTTGATAGAAAATTCCCCTGCTGCACTTCATATGTTCATGAACAAATGTGAGACTTCATAAAAGATTTCCTCAATGCTGTGATAGAATACTTTGAGTTCATGACTTTTCGGATAGAGAAATAACCTTGCATAACTTGTTAAAAGCTTACTTAATTAACAGTTTATTGCTGTTACAATCTATTGCCTAAAATTTGTTTTATATTTCCATGCCTATATTCACTAAGAAAACTGATTTGAAAATCAAACATCCATTTGCCTAGGATAAAATACAGTGTGATTTTTCTCTGGAAGTATGAATAAACTAAATAACACAAAAAACTATTTGTTCTGGGACTATTTAAAAGAATTAACCTGGGGGCAACTAGGTGGCACAGTGGATAGAGCTCCAGCCCTGAACTCAGGAGGACCTGAATTCAAATTTGACCTCAAACACTTAACACTTTCTAGCTGTGTGACTCTGGGCAAGTCATTTCACCCCAATTGCCTCAAAAAAAAAAAAAAAAAGTGCCAGTGGTTTGGGAGAAAGGGAGTTGTAGTCCAGAGAGGAAAAAGAATTCTTTGATTATATATCATGCTTTCACCTCAGAGATGGGCCAATTTAAATTCTACTGAAATTAATAAACACATGTGAATTTATATATTTGTCAAGAAATATCAAGAATCAAGCAAAGTCAAGAAATGATCTTTAATTTCCCTGCTTTGTTAAGAATTTAGCCATGCAAATTTTTCCTAGAATTATTTGTTTTACTTTTTGTTGTGACCCTTCCTTTTCATGGCCATAGAAAAAGCCTCTAGTTAAAAGTGAAGATTTGATCTCATCTTGAAAAGAGCCAGGAAAATTAGGGGGCAACTAAAAAGCTAGTTAGAAGACAAAATGTAAACATAAGGAAATGACTAACAATATAGCCCGTAGAACACAAAGGTATGAGACAGAAGTGAGAGGTTACTGAAATAGATCAGAAATGATTATCCTTGTTTCATTAGAAGAAGAGCATTCCAGGATTTCTGAAGGGACAGCTAATGATCTAGCTGTGCAAAAGAGAAATAAGTTGCCAAAGTAAACGCACCATCAGAAATGGAAATCCTGTGGGAGAAAAAGCAAGGAGGAGCATATTGGGACCTGAAAGTATATGGATAGAGAAGAACAAAGAACAGAATAGCAGAGAAACATCCACTGACTAAGAAAATAGCTAAAGAAACTGTGGTACATAAATAGAATGTAATACTGTGCTGTAAACAATGAGTATGAAGCATGGAAAGACTTACACAAACTGATAAAGAATAAATAGAAGATTACAATATACACTGACACAATGTAAATGGGGAAAAAACACAAAACAACTGAAAGTAATGCTGCAAAATTACAAAGAATACAAAAAATTTAAAAAAAAAAAATACAGTCCCAAAGAGATATGGGAAGAGATTCATGGATGTAGAACATTGCATGTTTTCTTTTCTTTTTTTTTTTTTTAATATACTGATCAGTTTTTTTTTTTGTTTGTTTGTTTGTTTGTTTTTGCTGATTAGGGTTTTTTTCCCCTCTTCCTTTTTTTCTTTTTTTGTTAAAAAAAAAAAAATTGTTATATGGAAGGATTCTCTGGAAGGGAGAAGGAAAATGGAAAGACAGAGAAGAAAAATTAAATTATATAAAAACAAAATAAAACAAAATACCAAGTGTTTAAAATTCTCTAAATCATTAGTAAGAAGAATACACATTAAAACAACTCTGAGATTCTACACCTCACATCCATCATATTGCAAGATGACAAAAAAGGAAAAGGAAAATTAACAGATGGCACATATGTGTGAAAACAGGAAAAGTAACATACTCTAGGTAGTCATGAACTGATCTAAAAGTTCTATAAAAATAATTTGAAACTATATCCCAAAAGTTACTACTAACTAATAATATCCAGGTAGAAAACTACTGTTCATACAGTATATCCCCCAAAAAAAGGGGGAAGGGGAAGAAAGAACCCATTTTTACAAAAAACACTTATAATATCTTTTTGTTTCAACAGAAAATTGGAATCAAAACCCATCAACCTGGCAAGAACTTAATTACATAGTACATGAAAGAAACATCCTTATGCTGTAGAAACATATATAAAATGACCTAAGAGATGGATACAAGTTGTATAATCAGCAGAACTAAAACAATTCATATGACTATGCTCTTCAGGAAAAACAACAGAATAATACAAGAACAACTATGAGTCCAAAAGATGAGTGAGGAGTCATACTTTTTACCTCTTGAGAAGTAAAGTGATGGACTAAGAAGTGCACAATGAGATTAACTACAGATCAGAGTAAATCTATAATTTTTTTTTATTTGTACTATACTTGTTATAAGGAAGAACAATGATATATATTTTAACAGGGGGGGGCAATTTACTGGATTAAGAGAGTAGTGAAAATGATGCAAAAACCAAAACCAAAACCAAAAACAAAAACAAAACAAAAAAAGAAACAAAGAGTTTCAATGAAACTTATATTAAAAAGTAGATACAAAAAGAAAGTTTTAGAACAACCATTTTAAATTAGGTTAAATTAAAAAAAAACTTGCACACAGAAAAAAGCTATCATTTCATGCACAATCCTTTTCTCTTATTTGAACATGGGTATGTGTTAATGTTTGTCAAGTTAATAGGAAAGAATTTTCAAAAAATATATTAAAAATAAAGTCCATTAATCTTTTTTTTTTTAATTCAAGTTTTCTTCCTTTTTTTTTTTTTTAAAGAGTAAAATCAACTATTTTCTGAACAACTTTAACCAGGTACAAGTTAGATCACAAAGCTAAACCAATTTATGACTTACCTATTCCTTTTTTGTATTTATTGGCGTCACCAAAACCTCAAATTTTATTAAAGCTTTACAATCAAATGCATATTTCCCTACAAAATGCTTATTTATACTTATTCCACAATATTTCAATACTCTCACACTGTAATTACACATCAGCTGAAATGTTAGAAATGAAAACATGACTTTCAACAAACCCATTCCAAATGTAAGTAAACATAAAGGAAATAATCTTCCAAATCTAAAAGTTGAACAATACTTGGATGGATTTGGGTAGATTAAAAGAAACTCCATAAATAATTATGCATTTTATTTTTGGTAATTTTGTTTTATTTTTAATCAAAATTCACTCAAATTTTAGAGTTTATGAATATTTATTGCTCTAGCTGTCTTTTTCTCCTATTAGTACCCAGGACTTAAATTTTCAACACATTCACATTCTGATAATGTGTTTATGTAAGGATTGTGTTAAGAGCTTATCAAGCACCATTTTAAATGAAAAACCAGTACAAGAGGACCTGGCCTATATGTGCTGAGAAATCACTAAAAGGCTATTTGTAGCCTATAAAAACTGGAAAACAAAATCAAATGTCTCAGAAACATTCAGATTCTCCCTGCCCCCCCAAGAAAGATTTCTCATCCTAATGTTGCTCATTTCCTCTATTTCTAGAATACAAAATAAGAAAAAAATCAAATGGTGAAGCTTGGAGATAAAAAAGGCATAAAATGATCTGAACATTTTTAAATACATAAACCATCACATTTCATGAAGGTTGATAAATTAAACTTGTAGATGTACAAACTGAAAAATATAAGTGAAAATTGCTCAGGACTTGGGCATTTTCCAGTAGTATTGTAATCAAAACATCCAGAGAATGTGTTGACTATAACACAATCAGCACATTAAATAACAAATTTCATCTGACTTTGCAAAACATTCCAACTTTGGAACAAAAAAAATGACATGGTAGACAAAGCTGCTGGAAAATACAGTCACACAACTAGCAAGGATGTGTTATTGTCTTATTTACTTCACTAAAGCTCTATTCACCAAAATAGCACCATTCTGACTGCTATTCCCTTAAATGTATAGTCACTCCCATTCATAAAAATAAGCTCTCTGAGGAGAGTAACTGACTTCTCTTTTGCACAGCTGGATCATGATTACTATAAAGTGCTAATAATGGAAGGTCTTATTTAATAACAATTGTAAAATGATAGCAGGTCACATTTAAGAAAAGGCAGTCAAAGGTTTTAAGACTCTACTCCACTTAAAAACCGCATTTTCCTAAACTGGAATATGCTGTGATGCGCTCCTAACATAAATTACAAAGAGTTGTTTTAACTTTACCAACAGTTGTGTGTATGTGTTTTTAACAAGTCCTTAAATGGACAAAAGAAAAAATAAGAGAGAAATGCTACCAATGCAAAAAGAAGTGGCTTATTATCATACTAGAACAAAATTTTGTTAAAATTGAATGGCATGAATGTGATAAGAATAACTCTAAAATAGGATTAAATGTTGGAATACTTGGTTATGGTACAGAAAATTATAAAAACACACAAGCAGAATAAAAGAAAAGGTTTTATGAACTAAAAATTACAGGCAAAAACATCTTTCTACTTCAAGTTTATTTAAGACAAGAAAAGAAACTGGAAATGTGAGTAATGAAAAAATCTTTACTATAAAAGTTATTTGGTTTGAACACTTTAAAAAATAGAGTTAAATTACATAATATTAAAATTGCCAAAGGGACAGTTAATGCACGAGGAAGCAGGTAAACACTTTGATATTTTAAAGAAAATAATCAAGGGCAGTGGATATATACTGATCAACACATTTTTAAGGTGGATGAAATAGGCTTGCTCTGGGGAAAAAACATTCAAAAATCTACATTTCTAAGAAAGAAAAACCTGTACTTAACACATCTAATCATAGCCTAATTCTTCTACTAGAAAGTGATGTAAGGGGATTTTAAGTTATACTAATGCTTATTTGTCAGTCTCAAAATTCTTCCACTCTGAAAAGTTACAATCATTTATCACTTCCAGATTTTTGATAGTCACATAAAAAAGCATTGGTGATTGAAACTGTTTTTGAAAATTGGTTTTTAAGTTATCAACCATCACCAGTTATGGGGAAATATGGCAAGGGCAATAAAACATTTAAAGCAATTACTAATTTTAGATAATGCCCCCAGTAAGCCAACTATACTCAATGAAATGTTAGACTATAAGCATGTAAATTCACTGAGATATAAGTTAAGATCTCTGTACCTATTAGCTATATATGAAAATTTAAAGAGAGCATTCCACTTTATGCTGCTAATGGATTTAAAACAATAAAAATATTTCATTATATTGTTAATGTAGGCTTATATTTAGGTTTAATGACAATAAATAAATTTGTTTAAAATTTTCATTTAAACTTTAATCAGAAATGTATTTGTATTCTTTGATTTGCATTATATTGATAAACAAAAACAAACTTTAAAATTTTTAATTACATGTTTCAATTGGGCTAAATCAATTACCATAATTTACATATAATTATAATTCCAAATAGTGAGAATTTAAATAATGCAATTATTCACACTAATCTCAAGACCTAGCTATATTTGTATTTCCATCATTCAACACATAAGGATATAATAAACATGTAATAAATGTCTTTTTTATTCAATTCATTTATTCTTAAAATTTTCTATAGTTAAACTCATTGACCCTAAGAATGTTTGAAAATGAGATTATTTACTTAACCCTAATCCACAAATGAAGTCACTAGTACTACAAATACTGAATAACTCATTAGAACTAGATCAAATGTCAAATGGGGAGGTTGAAAGAAAGAAGGGTTAGGGTAAAAAGATTTAAAATATGCTGTTAAACAGATTTTCCAGGGCGCCATGAAGAGCATATATAGCTACAGAAGAACAGGAACCTTTTCTGGGTAAAGACTAGCGAAAGACAGAACAGGAAAACAATAATCATGCTTTTCTCTGACTCACACTATATTGGAAGCACCAGAACAGCTCTGAAAACAAAAAGAAACAACAAAAAGCATAAAAAAGCTTGAAATTTGGAATGGGCCCTTCCCACTCCTAAGTGAACAGAACCCAACTTTAATTTAAAAGTGCAAAGTCAAGAAATAGGCTAGAAAAATGAGCAAACCAAAAAAAAGAGAAAAAATTAATCACAAAAATCTATTACACTGCTAAGGAAGACCAAAACCCAAACTTAGAAGATGACAACAATGTGAAAACAGCTACAAGCAAAGCAATAAGGAGGGGGAAAAAAAAAAACAAAAAACAAAAATCTGCCAATTGAATGAATTCCTGTTAGAGCCTTTTTAAAAAGAGATGAGTGGTAAAGAAAAATTTAGAGAAAGAAATGAGAGTGGTGCAAGAAAGTTATAAAAAGAGAATTCATTGATTGGTAAAAGAATAAAATTCCTTAAAAAAAGAGAATTGACATAATGGTAAAAGAAGTACAAAAGGTCATTAAAGAAAATAATCTCTTAAAAATTAGACTTAGGCATTTGGAAACTAATGATTCCATAAGATGTCAAAAAACCAATAAAATAAATTCAAAAGAATAAAAAAAAATCAAAGAAAATGTGAAATATCTCACTGGGAAAAAAAAAAAAAAGTGACCTGGGAAATAGATGGAAGGGGATAATTGAAGAATTATTTAACTATATAAAAGTCATGACCAAAGAAAGAGACTAGACATCAAATTTCAAGAAATTATGAAGGAAAAATGTCCTAATGTCTTAGATACAAAGAGTAAAAGAAAGGACCACACAAGATTTAGCTGATTCCATATTAAGAGGAGTAGAGGGATTAGAATAAAATATTCTGGAATGCAAAGGAATTAGGATTACAATCAAGAATCACCTATCCAGCAAAACTGAGAATGATACTTGGGGGGGGGGGGGGGAAGGACATTTAATAAAATGAGAAACTTTCAAGCATTCCTGATCAAAAATCTAGAGCTGAATAAAAAATCAGATATGCAAGCACAAGATTGAAGAGAAGCATAGAAAGTAAGTATGAAAGAGAAATCATAAGAGAATCATTAAATTCAAGCTGTTTACATTTCTATATGGAAAAATGATACATATATAATGCCTAAGAACTTTATAATTATTAGGGTAATTAAAAGACAATACATAGAGGGCATGAGTCAATTATGTTAGTGTGCTCTCCCCCCCCCCAAAAAAAATGAAGAATGAGAAAGAAGGGAAGAAAAAGAGTAGGGAAAATTATCTCACATAAAAAAGGCCTGCAAGGAAGAGTTTTTACATTGGAAAAAATAATAGGTGGAGAGAAAGAGATGGAAAGACGTTTGAACCCCACTCTCTCACTGAAATGGGTTCAAAGAAGAAGAAAAAGAGACAGAGACAAAGAGAGAGAGTGTGAAATATACAGATACGTAGTTGAGTACAGAAATCTATCTTACCCAACATGAAAGTAGAAAGAGAAGGAGATTAGAGAAATGGGAACAAATGGTAAAAGGGAGGATAGATAAGGGAGATGGTGATCAGAAGAAAATGAGACTTTTGAGGAGGGATAGAATAAAAAGAGAAAGAAGAATAAACAGAAAATAAAAAAGAGGATGGAGTGAAATACACAATGAGGCAATGTAATTGGGAATATAAATGGCATAAACTCACCCATAAAATGGAAGTTGATAGAAAAATGGATTAGAAACCAGAATTCAAGAATATTTTGTCTATAAGAAATATACTTGAAACAGAAAAAGTACACCAAGTTAAGATAAGAAGATGGAGTAAAATCTATTATGTAGCAGCTGAAGTAAAAAACAATTTTAAAAGGCAAGGGTAATAATCATAATCTCAAACCAGATTCAATTAAAAAAGATAATCAGGAAAACTACATTTTGCTAAAAGGTACCACAGACAACAAACTAATATCATTTAGCAAACTTCTCAGATAAAGGCCTCATTTCTGATTTAAATTTATAAAAATAAGAACCATTCCCAAATTAATAAATGGTCAAAGAATATGAACAGGCAGTTTTTAGAAGAAATCAAAGCTACTGATAGTCATCTGAAAAAAAAAATGCTACAAATTACTATTGATTAGAGAAATACAAATTAAAGAAACCACTTCATATCTATCAGAAATGACAACTATTAGAAGGGGATGTGGGAAAATAGGTACATTAATGAACAGTTGGTGGAACTGGGAAGGGATCCAACCATTCTAGAGAACAAATTAGAACTGTGACCAAAGAGGTATAATACTCTGAATACCCTTTGATCCAATTATACCACTACAAGGTCTATATCCCAAAGAGATCAACAAAAAAGGAAAAGGACAAAATATCACCATTTGGTCATGTCATATTCTTTGTGACCCCATTTGGGGTTTTCTTACAAAATATTCAGTCTGCCATTTCTTTCTTCAACTCAATTTACAAATGAGGACAGTGAGGCAAATAGGATGAAGTGATTTGTTCAGGGTCACCCAGCTACTAAGTGTCTGAGGCCACATTTGAACTCCAGGCCCCGTACTCTATTCACTGGCTATTTGTCTGCCCCAAGAAAATATTTGTAGCAACTCTTTTTGTTGGAAGGTTGGATCACCAATTGGGGAATGGCTGAACAAGCTGTGACCTATGATTGGGATAAAACTACTATTGGGTTTTAAGAAATGATGAAGGGAATGGTTTCAGAAAAACCTGGGAAGACCTATATGAACTGAGGTAAAGTGAAATAAGCAGAACAAGGAGATCACTGTATACAGCAATAAGAATACTATAATGAAGATCAACTGTAAAAGACTTAGCTACTCTGATTGATATAATAATCCAAGACAATTCTAAAGGACTCACCACAGAGAACTGATGAACTCAGAGTACTAACTGAAGTACCCCCCCTTTTTTTTGCTCTTTTTAATGACATGGCTAATATGGAAATATTTTTGCATTATTTCATGTGTATAACTGATATTGTGATACAATCTCATATATACTGCTATTACTTGCCTTCTCAGTGAGCGAGGAAGAAGCTAAAAGGGAGGGGGGGGGGGGGAATTTGGAACTAAAAAACTTTTTTAATGTTAACAATGAATGGTAAGGGTAGCTAGGTGGTGTAATGGATAGAGTACCAGCCCTGAAGAGGACCTGAGTTCAAATCTGAGTTCAAATCTGAACTCAGACACTTAATATTTCCTTGTGTGACCTTGGGCAAGTCATTTAACTTCAATTGCCAGAGGAGGAAAAAATGATTAGTAATTTTTAAAAATAGAATATTGATTTAAAAATTAAGTTCCTCCAATCCAAGGCATTTTAAAGATCTATAAAGTGAGTATTTTGGTATATAATCTCAATTTTCTTTTAAGTATCTAAGAGACTAAAAAATCACAATAATTATCTTTTTAACTGCAAACACTTGGAAAAGATGTGATATTTATAAGATATCAGTCTTTAGAAAGATGTTGAGGCCTGGAAAAATAAATTGCCAAAACATGAATATTAAGATCCCAATGTAGCCTACAGTACTGTTTCTATAATTATATTTGATGTAAATCATTCCATATTTGTGATGAATAGCTATCCCATTTTTGTTATTTTTTTAAAACAAGTACTCTTTATAAACTTTCTACTTTTTTATAAACCTTTCTAAAAGGGTTAATCATACACAATCACTTCATGAGATAAAAGATAAAAAAACAAATAAGAATATTAAAGACATTTTAAATACAAATTTTCTTGAATTTACTTCATGAGATAAAAGATAAAAAAACAAATAAGAATATTAAAGACATTTTAAATACAAATTTTCTTGAATTTAGGAGAGGACAGTTAGTCCAATCCTCTCATTTTATAGATGAGAAAATCAAGCCCATAAATACAATGAATTAAGTGCCTAACATTGTAAAAACAGTAAATGAAGTAAGATCAAGTCCTCTGATGTCAAATCCACTTTTCCACTGTGTTCTTTTCTCTAGAACCACAGATATGAAAGAAAGGGCAAGATGTCTAATGAGATCCAAATGAAGCTCAAGAAAAATTACAGTCATCATTCAAGGAATTGTAAGTGATTTTAATATATCTTTAGTACAACATTAGGAGTTTCATAAAACTCACTAAATTTTAAGCAATCATTTATCATGGTCAAATATTAATTAATCAACAAACTGAGAAAAGATGTGATTGGGTTATATACTCTGTCTTATCTTCTTTAAAGTCAAATTGGCTCATTATAATTTTAAAGCATGAAATTTTGTTTTATTGCTGTTTTTTCCATTTACATTTTTGCAGATATTAAGTATGTTTTTCTCCCAGTTCTTTGGGCTTCACTTTGCATCAATTTGTATGAGTCCTTACAAGATTTTCTATTCATCTTATTTTATTCATCATTCACATGAGCTTAATAATAATATTCATTATTCATGAGCCATGCTTTTTAAGCCATTTCCCAAACCAAGTCAATTTATTTTATAATTCTTTACTACTGTAAAAGTAGTAGTGTTATTTGTTGCAGATAGTACATTTTTTTGTTTTTTAATCCATTTAGGACATAGAGTTAGCAGTGGAATCTCTGAAGGAAATGGTATGAACATTTTAGAAAGACATTAATTTCAAAGCAAAAGAGTGATTATCACTACTTTTAAGGTATTGGTTGACTAATTTTTTAACAGAAATTTAGAAAATTGGACTATATAACACACTTCCCAAATCAAATAATCTTTATTTTGCTTTTCCTAGATTCTTTTTCAAACAAAACAATAATCTATGATCAAATCTTAAAAAGAATTTTCTTTCTGAAAAAACTTGCATCCACACAAAAAAGAAGTTTCATAAGAATTCATCAGATTATCACACAAATCTTTTGAAAACAGAAGTCAAAGGGGAAAAAAGAGAATAAAAAGACATAATATTGATTGATAGATTTCAATAACCTAACTACTCAGAAAAGAAAAATGGTAGCAATTCTCATATGCATTATGAAAACCTTTCTTTCTCTGACCCCGTCCCCCCAAAAAAAGAAAAAGAAAAATTGGTACTTAGTTCTGTCATTAATAAAGAAATCTAAACACTAGGAACTTTCTTAATATCTTAATATCATTAAATAACAAAATAACCCTAATGAAAACATAAGCATGAAACAATAAAGAATATTATGTTTTGAGTCATAAGTTCGAATTCCAGCTCTGTCATTTATTATCTGTACCTTTTGGAAAAAAAATCACTAACCTTCCTTGACCTTCAAGTTTCCTTCTCTATAAAATGGAGGAGCTAGATTAGACCCTTCCGAGTTTTAAATCAATGATATTAACCAAAGTATAACATTTATTCCTTAAATTATACTTTTAAAAATCCAAAATAAATATATTCATTAAGCAATAAGTAATAGCTGAAGTAATTTATGAAATGAAATAAGCAAACTTTTTTTCCTTTATTCAATTGTATACAAAGTCTTATTTCATCAATCTCAGGGTTATCAATGTTATATTGTTATACAGTTCTACAGATTCATTCATAGCCATGAAAAGATTAATAGAAAAATATCATCATGAATTCTTAAAATTCATAAATTACTATAAAATATTATTGATATATATATTTTTTAAGTTTCAAGATGTCAGTGTTATAACAATGCAACAAACATTATAGTTATGATATCAAGCAAGCATTCTTCAAGAAAACAAATGTGGCAGATTTTTGCCATATATAGTATGCTGAAAGTCTTAATCTACCAAAGGTAAAGACAGGGAGTGTAACAACAAAGACTTTTCTGCTTTTGTTCTACTTATACTGGCTGCTAGAAAATTTTAATATACAAATTAATGAAGTGAAAAGCATGATAAACTTGGAGACATAGACTGACTTTGAATCCTGACTCTGCCACTTATTGCTCCTTGACCTCCTGCAAACATATAACCTTTCCCAGGGCTTAATCATCTATAAATGAAGGGGAGTTGATCTGGATTACTCTTATGGTCTCTTCTAGCTCGAGATTAGTTATTATTCTAAGATTCGTGAACTTGTTCTTTAAATTCATATTATACATTTGACATTATTCTGAGGAGTCAAGAAGTTTCCCCAGGCTTCCAAAGAAGTACAGGCCACCAAAAAACATTAAGACTCCTTGCTCTAGATTTATGACCTGAGATCTTATATCAAACCTCTCAGAGAAACCTGAGAGTCCTATGTTTCTTCCTTCTCCTACCTTATCCAGTTACCAGGCCCTATCAATAGAAATGCAATGCAACACACTTTGCCCTCCAACCAAATTGTCCAGCTCTCTAACTCCTAACACCCAACTGTTCTCCCACCTCCCCATGTGGGAGATATCCATTCTTCTATTTTTCTCTCACTTATCCTGTTAATTCAGCTCACATTTGACATCTTATGTGATTTTCCTTCCCCATATTCTCCTTCCCCCACATCCATAACAACACCCCTTTCCCCTTTTCATCTCACATTGTACTGTTTTGAAGCTCTCCAATACTGTGCATACTTGTTTTAGACTGTAGAATTACTTAAAGATGTATCACATCTTCATTAAGTTTTGCATATGTCCCAGTACCACAATATTCAGCAGAGTAGATGCTTAATAAAGTATTGCATTTTCATCTTTAAAATCACTAAAAAAAAAAAAAAAAAAAAAAAAAAAAATTCGATAGCAAATGCTATTAAAGCATCAAATCAAAAATAAAATATCAGGCACTGAACCAATTAACAAGCATGTAAGTTACAGGCCACAGTGCGTAGTGCTAAGACACAAATGGACCCTGCTTTCAAGGAGCTTATGTTACAAAGATACTCATGCCAAATGGGTAAGTGATTTCAGAAATTGTTTCTATGACCCCAAATCTTCTCCAGATATTTTCATACTTAGTACACAATAATAACTGCCTGATGGGAAGACTGAGGGAAGCTAAAGTTTTCATTTATGCTAAACATGCAGGCACCTGTGCAGGCAGACACCCGCAAGTGCACTCACACACACCCTGAAGAACTGGAAATTCCCTTGTGTTAACCATCAAAGACAAGGAATAAAAAAATTAAAAAAAAAAAAAAAAAGACAATTATTCAAAAAGGCTGATATGTGGGCTAAAGATAAGCATCATATAAGAGTTTTTTAAAGTATTCTATTTTCTTAGTCTACCTAAATTGCAAACATCAAATTTTTCAGGAAACCTTGTTGGAATTTGAAATACTTCTCTGGCTTTGCACTCATAATAATTAAACTGACTAAATCAAGAAAAGCCACAAGCACTGTAAAAATAACAAGCAGAATGATTTCAGAAAAACCTGGAAAGACTTACATGAACTGATGCATAGTGAAGAGAAACAGGAGAACATTATACACAGTAACAACAATATAGTTTGATGAAGAACTGTGAAGAGACTTAGTTTTTCTCAACAAAACAATGATATGATAATCTCAAAGGACTAATGATGAAACATACTATCCACCTCCAGAGAAAGAATACTTGAATACAAACTGAAGCATGCTATTTTTCACTTTGTTTCTTTCATTTGTTTTCTTTCAAGTCTTCTTGCACAAAATAACAAATGTTTTACATAGTAGCACATGTAAAACCTATATCTGACTCTTTATTGTCTCAGAGAGGAGCTAAGGAAGGCATGGAGGTAAATTGGAAAAAAAAAAAAAAAAAAGAAAGAAAACCACAAACATTTTAACTGTGAAATATAACAGGAAATCTTAAAGTTTTTGAACTTTCCAATCTAATTCAAGTACTAGGTCCTTGTTTAAGCAACTACTACATACACAACATAATGCTAAGCAGTGATGATATAAACACCAAACAAAAAAGTCTCTGCCTTGGAGGGGCTGTCATAAGAAAATGATATATAAGCTAATAAAACCTGGACAAAATTTGGAGAATAGATTTCAGAAATAGGAGAAATAACATATAAAGGCATGGAGGTAGAAGGTGAACTGCCAAGTTTGGGAAACAGCAATTTAGGCCAATGTCCCAGGAAATGGAGTGTAATAAGCCATTTAAAATAATTAAGAGACAGTGAAGGACCTTGAATAGCAAACTGAATAGTGTATATTTCAATCCTAAAGACAATAGGGATCTACTAAAGGTTCTTGAGCAAGGAGATGATATGTCAAGTTTTAGGAAAACTTTTAAAAGTTCTTTGGAGGGTGTATGGAAGGGTTTAAAAAAAAAAAAAAAAAAAAAAGGAAGCCAAGACATCAGTTAGAACAAATAAGGAGTCCAGGTGAGAGGCAATGAAGGTTTGAAGTAAATGATGTCCATATGGTGAGAAAGAGATAAGAGATGATATTGTAGAAAAGGAATGCCTGATAAATGACTAGATGTGGAGAGAAAAACTGGGGATCACTTCAAGACATCAACCTTAGTAATAAAAAGAGCAATGCTTGCCTTAACAGGAAGAAGGAATTTGAGAGCAGAGATGGGTTTAGGAAAAAGATTTCATTTGGTACACTCTGAATCTCAGATGCCTATAGGACATCTAGTTGAGGCCCAAAAAGATGAATCAAAACTACATAATTCATGCGGGAGTTTAGTTATCTTTGTATAGGTATATGCCCTAAACTGAGGAGAGCTAACTAATAATATCCCCGAGAAAGAAGTATTAGAAAAAGAAAGGAATAGGGCTCAGGGCAGAGCCTTTCAGGACCATCAACAGTAAAAAGGTTGATGATCCAACAAAAAAGACTCAGTGCATAATTTCATGTAAAACTAGAGAATAAAGAGAAAGTACACAGGGGAAGGGGGCAAGTTACACTGTCAATGAGACAGAGGACTTTTAAAAGTTTGAGAAGAGAAAAGTCCATCAAATTTTTCAATCAAAAGATCTGATAACTTTGGAAGAATAAGCTTATTAAATAAACTCAAAAAAGTGAATCAGAAACCAGATTGCAAAGTGTTAAAGAGGAGGAAGAGAGGGAAATGGAAGCAATTGAGTGCAGCTAGCTTTTCCTCGGACTTCTGCTAAAAAAGACAAGAAATACAGGATATTATCTCATGGGAATGGTAGGATCAGATGAAGTTTTGTTTTTTTTAGGCTGAAAAGACCCAGGCATGTTTGAAGGAAGAAGGTTGGAAACCAGAAGACAGGGAGAGAATGATGATTAAAGAAAGAAGGATTAGAGAGGCAGTGAAATGAGAGAGGACAGGATGGAGCATACAAGTAGAAGGATTATCCTTTGTAAGGACTGGGGAATGATGTCAAGGACTTCTGAAGTGTAAAATAAAAGGCAAGTATGACAGACAACTTCTATTTTCTCAATATGTAGGAAGGAAGGCTTTCTGTTGAAAGGGGAGATTGAAGGAGAAAATGGTGGCCTAAAAGAATTAAGAAAGGAGGTTTGAAATAGTTACTTTGTGGAGTACTACATAAAGTCATTTAGGAAAGAATAAAAGGATTGCCAAATAAAGCAGTGAGGGCCAAGCTGAGATCAAATAACAGAAATTTGTAGTGTACACAGTCAACATGGTTGTAAGACTCCCTCCAGTGCCACTCAGCAGACTATGAGTAGAAGTAGGGGAAAAAGATAATGGGTGTAACTCAGGATTGGGATTTGGCAAGGCATGAATGAGGTTGGGGCAAGGAGGCAAAGGATTTTGGAAGAAACAGAAAATTAAACTGGTTAACTAAAGGATTCAGATTAGGGAAGACTGAGGCCTGAGCAGTAAAAGATGGAATGACAGGAGGTTGTGATAAAAGATGAAGAACAAGTTTAGAAGGGCTGAAACACAGGGAGAGATGAATGGAAGGAGAGCTGAAAATTTGAAGAGTATTTAAGAGCTTTCAAGTATCAAATGAAAAATGTATTGTCTTACAGAGAATCAACAAAATTTCCTCATCTCTGACAGCTAATAAAACTTAGAGAGATTGATATCTAAACACAAAGGGAAAGGGGATGAAAAGAACCTTTTAAAATTCAGTGTCATTAAACTGAAAATAATTTAAAATTAAGATCATCTATGTCACAAGATCAATTTTCAAATCTAAATACTTCCCATTAACATATTGTAGAATCACATTAACTTTGATGATGTAATCAATTATTTTACTATAGCTAGTGTTGCAATCACTATTCAATTTGCAATTCTACTTGCATATACACAAGTAAATTTATTGTGGTATAATGTAATCATTTCATTTCCAAATTATAATTTATTGTAGGTTTTTTTTTTTAATTTTCAATTCCAAAAATGTGAGGTCCTATTGTTTAACATAACAGTTTTCTAGCTAGTTTTCTAGTTTCTCAAGCACTTGAGACTAACATACACCTGCTGCCAGCATTTTAAGAATATCATAAAGCTTTACATATCTTGTAAGTAAACTGCCCAAAATCTTTCCCTTAAATTATATCATTAGGAGAAAGAAAAGAAACTTTAGATGCAGATTTAGGGTCAACAGAAACAATATACATTTATAATGAACAAATTTCTCTAGGATATCCAATTCCATCTTTAACATGGAATCTCTTCCTGGATTATTAATTATTTAAAACTGGCAATGTTATACATTTGAAGCCATATAGTCTTCCAAGCCTATAAGATTATTTTTGTATTATTAAACAGATGACAAACCAATATGTAGAAATGTAAACCAATATCATTTTCAAGCTCTTTGAAGATTATATTACAGGGTTCTACAAAGTCCTTGCAACAGGCATTTCAGACTGCACAATTCTACAAAATTAAGCTTTTCTGTATTTTATTTCATACATTCTCAAGAAAAACATTTAAGAAAAGAGAAGAACACAAAATAACTTGTATTTTCATCAACTCATTTTTAAAATTTTTTTCTAAAATGGAACTATTTCACAAATCCAGACATTTTTCTTTTTTCTTATCAGATTTTAGCTTACTAGTAAATTTCATGGTCTATCACAAATAATCAGAAACATATGTTAGAAAAAATAATCACAAATATAAAGATGATTTTCAAAAAAAAAAAAAAAAAAAGAACTTTGTCCATAGTTGTAAAAAGCCCAACTGAATTTTACTGAACATATGGGTGATAAACAATTATGTTTGCAAAATACAAAGGAATTTCATCTGAGTTTTGTTTTTATGCTGGTGACCACCACCTCACCTCATTCCCATCATCCCAATCTTTGATCCAGTGACACTGGCCTCCTGAACTGTTTTCTGAAAAAGATACTAATCACTTGATTCCAAGAATTTTCACTGGCTGTCTTTCATATCTGAAATGTTCTACATTGTCATTTCTGCCTCCAGTTTCCCCAGTTTTCTTCAAGTCTTTTCCCAACTAAAATGACACCTTCTATACAAAGCCTTAGCCAAATTTTCTTAAGTGCCTTTCTTCTGTTTACAATTTCCAATTTATCCTGCAAATATAGTCTGTACATAGTTGTTTGCATCATGTCTCCCCATTAAATTGTAAGCTTCTTGAAAGTTGGAATTGTCTTTCCATTACTAGAGCTTAGCACAGAACCAGGCACGTATAGTGAAGGTGCTTAATAAATATTATGACTGATATCAGTGACTGTGTTTCATGAGGATTTGTGCTAAGAAGTCCTTCAGGATGGTCTTCCCCTGCAGAAAAGAATAGCAGTAAAGGAGGAGAAAAGTCCACATCAGTATAATTACTCATAAAGTAATTCCATTTTTTCTTTGTAACTTTTTTTTAATCTCCAATGACTTAATCACTTTTCTAAGAGTAGCACAATCTTTCACACCAATTCCACTTATCATAAAGGGGAAAAAGGCATGGTGAAGTAAACTGCAGTATTTTTCCTCTAAATGTGTGGAAAGTGATCTGACTTCTTAAAAATCAAATTTCCTTGTAGTAATCTTAAGGTAAACAAGAGAGAGAGGCATAGTAAAATGTTTATCACTAAATTTCTAAGCAACATATAAAATAGTAATCATAAAAATGAAAAATGAGGGAGGGGAGAGGCAGGGACAGAGAAAATCAGCTTAAACCAAACAACTAATTAAAAAACAACTACAATAGCAACAAGTCATAAAGTTCAGAACTTGTCAAATGACAGGTTGTAGACTAGCCCTATATTTTAATTAAATATCCCTGTTTCATGTGTTTAATTAAGCTGCTTTTACAACATAAAACCTTTAAAAACTGTACTCAAAAAAAAAAAAAATTCCTAAATACCACATCTTAAGTAACTCCTTTCCATACTTAGATGAGAAGTGGAAGAGAGGAAGCAAGAGACAAAGAAAAGATGGAAGTAGAATGCAAGGAATATAAAACCAGAGATAGAGATGCTAATGCTATTTCAACTAGACTGATCATTTAACAGGTGTCATTGGCCTATTCTTATCCTTTCAGCTACCACAACTGCTCACTGACTTTGTCTTCATAAATAAATGAACTCTGATCTCCAGAAATTTGAGCTTTTAGGCCAAAACATATTTCTCTTTGGTTTTTCCTCATCAACCTAACTGGTTTCTTTTCAGGACCTTTCATAATATCTATATGTGAAATGACAGTGTATTTCATAAAAATGGTTTGAAATCAACCAAAAAAAAAAATACTATTATGTTTTAGAATGTTAACAATTTGCCCCTTGGTTCACATAAATGAAAACACTTTATGCTACCAAATAAATGGTTTGGATCCAATTAACAGCACATTTAAAGTCCAACAATTTGGTCCTACCTAGACCAGAAAAAAAGAATAAAAATTTTCAGAAAATTTAACTAGGAAAAAAAAAAATTTAAGGTAAATATCTTAATGGCCTATAGGGAGATGTCAGAGGGGAAAAAAAATGACACAGCTATGTCCCAATCTCAAGTCAAACAAATACAAATATCCAGGCAAACCAGACTTAAAGCCAGAAAAATTCAATTGGCTCAATACTCTGCAAATTCTTTTTATTTTTATTTATTTATTTATTTATTTATTTATTTTGCTGAGGCAATTGGGGTTAGTGACTTGCCCAGGGTCACACAGTTAGGAAGTGTTAAGTGTCTGAGGCCAAATTTGAACTTAGATCTTCCTGACTTCAGGGTTGGTGCTCTATCCACTTAGCTAATTAGCTTCCCCTACACTGCCAATTCTTAACACCATTAGAGCAATATTTTCATAATCCCAACTGTTTTATACTTTAATCATGGCAAACTAGAATGACCAATTATTGCTACTTTGGCTCAGTTTCCAAGACACATAGAGACAGCTTAAATAACTGAAGAAAGTAGCCTGATCTGCTGAAAAAACAACAACAACAACAACAACAACAAAAATATATATATATATATACATAAAATTTAACCATAATGTACGAAATACAGATTTTATCCACCACACAAATGAAACATAACAAAAGTTATGCACTGACAGGTCATTTTTTTCCCCCAACAGCACATTTAATTTAATTTTAATTAAATCAACCAAAATAAATGGACTATGCTCTCATAAGATATGGATTCTAAGAATATCTCCCCTTCACTGATACAAATGTCATCAATCCCTCAAAAGTTCAACTCTAAAATTATATCATCACTTATTTGACAATAATTGCTTAAGGTATTACCTAAGAGGTGGTCTTTTTTTTTTTTCAGCAACTGGATCCCAACGCATAAAGAGCTTTATAGAAAATTCCTGTTGATCTAAATTTCCCTTATGAAAAAGTGGTTGACCATAGTAAAGATCTTAATAGTTTAACACAATTCACATTATTTAAAAGGTGAACAACAATACCATATCATGCTTCTGGAGGATACTGCCTTTAAAAAGAGAGACACAGACAGGCTGCCTCATTCTGGACAAGCTGAAGTTCTATTCTGTCTTCAAGAGTGCCTTCCATGTAGAGCATATCACAATAGAGGTCACAAAGGCTTAGAAGGCCCATTTACAAGGTTCAATCCAGAGAAAAAGGTTGTACTTTAGCACACTATTGGTGCCAAAAGAAAAAGGCAAATTCTAAGCTATAGTAAGGCAAGACACCTGGAAATTAAACAAAAGCTGAAACCCTTGAATTTTACAACATCCTAATATATTTTGGCAATATTATAATAATGATTTAATAAATTATTCTATGTTCTCTAAGTAACTGTAAAACAAGGATAACAAATTCAAATATGCCCATTTACAAACTCCTTTGACCATTAAAGGTTCTGACATACATTATGTCATAACATCTTTTCATTTTCTAACTCAGATCTGAAGATTCCTCAAAATGCTACATCTTTATGCTTCTAAATGAACTTTATGGAAATTCTGTCCTAAATACACATTTGACAAATTACTTGTGTACAGTGAGAAGACTAACAATTTCTATGTCATTAAAAGAGGCAACTAAAAGAAAAGTATAATGTAAAAAATACACACCCACATAAAAAATACTCATGGGCCAAGGGGGTGGGGGGGGAGAGAAGAGGGGGTATGTACATAGGTACGATATCTCATCTATCCATGAGTTAATTTAAGGAACATTAATGAACTCCAAATTTCTGAAACCCATGGGGGAGGGGTTTCCTTCCTGCATTCTTCCCACACCTGTCTAAACCCATATTGTCTTATCATTGAGTATTCATGCTTCAGATATTTAAAAGAAAAACAAACTAATCAGGGCACCAGTTTGCTGGTCAATGTTAGCTTGAAAGCTGTTTCCTAAAATTCCTACAAAAAAACAGATTAAAAACAAGAATCCATGGCCATTATACTCATCTAATTATAATCATTATATTTATAGTTTTCCACAAACGTTAATATGGGGAAAGAAGACTTAAAAGAGTTTCTAAGCATATTAACAAAAGATTAAAATTCCAATCCAGAAGCTAATGACAAGATTTATTTTCAAGTCACAATGACTAGTGAAAAAAAGTTCATATAAAACAATAAGGCTGATTCCCCATCTGCTTCCCTGACATATCTAGTTATCATCTGAGCCTCTATATGTATTCAAACTCCTTAATAAGTAAATAGGACTGTAATCCACTACATTTTGCTCAGTTCTTTTACTTTCATGCATATCTTACCTTATTCTAATTTACTTTCCTTCTATTTGGTTGAAATGTAAAAGAATTTCAATCATGCAGTTCTCTTATACCTAAATTGCAGCTAATAACATATGTGAGACATTCCTCCCTGAATCTCCGATATTTTAATTTTAGTTGTTTAGTACACTTTATATTCTGACACTAACAAACCACCAATTTACCTTTTCACCTCAACATTAAAACAAGTTTCAAAATTCAAAAAAGTTATCAAGTTAAATTGGAGAACGTAAAAAACAAAAACAAAAACAAAATCTTAATCTTATCTTCAGATATAATGGACCACACAGTTCATAAAAGTACAAAATAACCTGTTGATGTAATGGTGCCTTGAAACTTTATTTGGTTTTCTTTTAGTACTCAAAAAAGAATATATAAGTGGAACTATAATAAATAATTAGTGGAATTTTGTTTACTTTAAATACTAAGTATAATACTTGAGCTCAATTGTGACCTATCAAGACCTTATCATTGCTCATTGTATAAAATTAGCACTGTATTTGCAACCATAAGCAGAATCTGGTCTTACCGAGTATATGGTGGAGGGGAGAATCCCAAATTCTTAAAAGTCAAATCTCATGAGCTATTATGAAAGTAGCTCTAAAAAATGATCACAAAAGTAACTATGGAGCAAGTTCAAAGTTTTAACCAAACAAGAAACTTCCTTCTTTGGGAAAAGTCTTCTTTAATATGATGAACTTCAGAATTGAAAGTTATTTCTTTTTCTTACTTTTAGCATTCAAAAATAAAATCCCGTATAAATGAGACTATAATAACTAATTCATGGGATTTTGTTTACTTTAAATATAATACTTGAGTTGAATTATAACCTATCAAGACCTTATCATTGCTTACTGTATAAAATTGAGGGGAGGAAAAAGTTTCACCTAAGTACTTCCACTTAGGAAAGTACCGTCAGCATAAATAGACCTAAAGAAAAAAAAAAAAAAAAGGAAGAAAGAAAGAAAAGAATTTAAGAAGTTCAAAATTACGATTTTAATATATAAAAGCCTCGGCTAGTTTTGTTTTGTTTTGAGTTCCCAAAATGCCCCAAGTACAAGGAAACAGTTTCCAACAGAAGAGAAGCAGCAGCTTTCTTCACCAGCCTGGAGCGGCTCCTGAACAAAACATGACAGGTGGAAAGAGACGATCCCCAGCAGGCCCACCACGCGTCCGAGAAAACCCCGCTTCCAGGACTCGGAAAGCCAGGGCTTCACTCCCAGGTCCCAGGGAGTTTAAGGCTGACACCCAACCCTCCTCCTCGCCCTCTCCCCCCCCCTTAAAGCGCGGAGCCCCCCCTCCGCGCCGAGATCCCCGTACCATTTTAAAGCGTACGCCTCCCTCGCGACAAGAATAGACACATATTTTTACACCTTTGCAAAAGTTTCTCAGCCCTGCCCGAAGGGGAAGCGGCGGCGGCGGCTCCAGCCAGGGGAGAAGTCCCGACGACAGCGGCGGCAGCACAGCCGCCGCCGCCACGCCTCCCCCGCCCGGCAATTGGAAGCGGAGCGGCGGGATCACATTTCTCTTTCACAACAATCACACACACGCAGCTCCCGCGAGTCTGACACACTCCATGCCCGCCCGGGGAGAAGCCCGACGCCAGCGGAGGGGGGGTCGGGGAGGGGGGCCTAGGTAATGACAGGGGAAGAAGGGGAGGAGCTATGTGAGGAGGTTCTAGAGCAATGACAAGGGAGAGGTAGGGGTCTAGGTAATGACAAAGGGAAGAAGGTGGGGTTCTAGGATAATGGCAAGAGAAAGGGGGGTGTCCGGGATAAGGACAAGGGTAGGAAGATGCTACGGAGGCTTTGATGGGGAGGGGGATCTAGGATAATGACAAAGAGGGAGAAGATCCAGGAACGGCTTGTATGGGAAGAGGGATCAGGAGGAGGGTTTCTTATAAGGATTTGGGGGGGGGGGGAGAAAGGGAGGATTATGAGGATTCTAGGGGTAATGACAAGAATAAGAAGGTGACAGGAAGGGGTTGGGGAGGTTCTAGGTTTATGACAAGGAGGGCTTTTGTGGAGTAATAACAAGGGAGAAGGTAGGGGGTTAAGAGGGTTCTAGGATAAGGACAAGGATAATAAGGTGTCAGGAAGGGGTCGAGGGGGGTTATGAGTTATGGGGGCTAGGGTAATGACAATGAGAAGGCGCTAAGGACGGCTTTTTTTTGAGGGGGGAGGTAATAACATGGGGGAGAAAGCAGGGGATCCAGGGGTGATGGCAAGGGTAAGAAGGTGCCAGAAAAGGCTTCTGGGGGAGATGAATAGTGGGGCTTCTACGGGAATGACAGGGGTATAGGAATGCTTTTATGGAGAACTTAGTGTAATGGCAAGGAAAAGATCCTGACCAGGGGGGACGGATGCAGGGCCAGAGTTCTAATGGGGGACGGGGATCTAGGGTAATGAATGACCGGGGGAGGGTCAAGTTGTCTCGGACCAAGCCAAACTTGGGGCGGCCGCCGTCCGAGCCCACGTTTCCCCGGAGCAGGCGGCCCGCCGCCGGACGGGGGCCTGCCGAGGTCCGCCCAGGGGAGCCGGGAAGAGGCGAGGCGAGCGGAGGAGGGGACGCTCCCGAGCTGCGGGGGAAGGGGAAGGGAAGGTCAAGTTCGGCCCTGGGTGGGCTGCCGCCCGGAAGCGCGAGCCTGGGGGGTTCTTACCTTCCTAGAGGCCGGCGCGCTCCCCTCGGCAGACGGCCGCGGCGGCGGCCCGGAGCATGTCCGTCGCGGGGACGACCACGGAGCCAGGCGCTTCAGCAGGCGGCACCACCCAGCCCGGGCTCAGCCTCTCTCGGCGGTCGCTGCCATCTTGGGCCGGCGGCGGAGACCAAACGGCGGAACGACGACGCCCCGCTCCCGCTGCTACTGCTGCTGCTGTGGCTACCGCTGCTGCTGCCGTGGCCGAGCTCCGCGGCCGCCCGCCTCATCTTCCTGCCCGGGGGCGCGGCGGGGCGCGGGCTCGCGGGGCCTACGGGCGGCGCGAGCTCCCGCGGACGCGGCGGTTGGGGCCCATGCGCGGCGCCCGGGCGCGCGCGAGAACGAGAACGAGGAGGAGGCGACGGCGGAAGCGGGAGCCCGCGCGGCCCGTCAGCGCCCTGCGCAGCTGGCCGATGCCGCTGCTGCCGTCTAGCCCGCCGCTCTTCCAACTACCGCCGCCGTCCGCCGGCGCTCCGTCTCCTCCTTCCCCTTCTCCTCCTTCTCCTCCTCCTCCTTTTCCGTCCAGCCCGGGCCGGCGGCCTTCGCCCCACTCCTCCCCACGTCGCCTCAGCAGCGCCGCCGCGCGCCGGAACCCAGGGCTTCCCCGCGTCAGAACCTGCCAGCCAGCCTCCCCCTCGGCGCGCGTGCGCGGGCGTGCCCGAGCTCGAGCCAGCCCGGCCCCCTACCCTTCCCTGGAGCGCGAGCCAGCCCCGCCCCGCTCCTAGTCTCTCCCCCACCCCGGCCTGGGCCCGAGCGCGAACTGGAGCGGGAACGGTCCCTCCTCCACCCCTATCCCTTCTCCCCCCACCCCTCCCATCCGCGCCAGCGAGCCGGCCCCTCGAACTCCCCGCTCCCCAGCGCGGGCGCGAGCTCGAGCCGCACCCTATCCCAGGCACGACTCCACGGCCAGCCGGCCACCCCCTCCCCAGCGATGCCCTTGAACCCTGTCTGGCCCACTCCTTCCTCCTTGGGAGCACCACAGAAACCTCGTCCCAGTCCCTATAAAGTGGGCGTTTGCAGGCTCCAGGAGCTGCGCCACGCACCGGCCCTGTCAGGGCCCGAGTCTTGGTCCTGGGGGGAAAGAAGGGGGCGGCTCCCCATGTGCATGCACGCCGTCCCTTGCAAAGGCTAAGATCACCCCCAAAGAAAAGAGCGAGAGATGTAATCCGTCTTTACCCTGAGAGCCTCCATCCAGAGCGGCACCCTTCCTTCCTTCCTTCCCTCCCTCCCGTCCACGGTCAAGTGCACCCGAAAATCCGGCGCCAGGGGAGGGGAGACGAAATGACTCCGGAAAGACCCCCTCCCCCCTAAAGAGAGCTTGCGATGAAGTTGAATACTTCCACTCCCCACTCCCCCACCCCCAAGTGAACCTCCTCCACTTTTTCCTCAGGAAACCAATGGAATGACTCATCTCCAACCATAAATTCTCGGGTCTAAGCTAGAAGGAACTCTGGATCATCGAGGCAAAGCTCCGAGGAGCAAACAGTTCCAGAGCGGGGAAGGGACTTCCAAGAATGGGAGAGCTCTCGAGCCCCGCGGCCCCTATGTGCGGGGCGATTTCACCTCGAGTAGATTCTCTTAACCCTTCGCGCCCTTTGGCGACAGCCTGTCTACTTTATTTAAGAATCATAAAATTCCAGTTCTGAAAGAGACATAGGAAACCGTTCAATTCCGCTCTTTTAGAAATGGAACCAGCCACGGATTTGCCCAAAGTCATCCCAGCTAGCCAGTGGCGGGATCCGGGGCTAGAAATGGGATCTACCATTCTCTGCTTGCACTACATTTAGTAACCCTTCTACATTCAGGAATTCGGGTGACAGTGGGATGAATAACAGCTCTAACTTTTTGTTTATTTTTAGATTTCTACGACGGTTTGCCTAGGGTTAGGAACATACTTTTGGCTGCGTGGGTCCCTCCCAACTCTACGATTCTGTGAATATTTAACATTTAGATTTGAACTAGGATATCAAAAAACTTCCTTAGACGTCCCAGTACTCTTCATTCCCTATCTGCACGTCTAGAATTTGCTCTGTCCTCAACTCTATCTCTCTGTAATTTTTATCTTTCAGGGTTCATCTCAAAAGTCACCTACCCCAGAAAGTCCCTCCCCATCTATCCCCTAGATGACGTTCACTTCCTCCTCAGATACTTTGTATTTACTTTGTAACCTGCTCTGCTCCCAAGCTTGGAGTTTTTCATGCTATCATGGAGCTGATACCCACAATTGATGCGAAGGGCTTAGTATATGGGAACAAGAGCTTTGGAGAAGAGTCACATGTGGCTCCAGTCACATCCCTCTAGTGGGAGGGACTCACTGTTCTGGTGGGTGCTCTGAGAGCTTAGGTTCAATATGAAAATAAAATACGATACTCATAGATCAGCCAACAGTTAACAAAAGATTTACTTAGCCATTTGGGAAGGGTAGAGGAAGCCAACAAAGATAGTTATTGAGGACACCACATTGATTCTGCTGAGCCAAGTTGAATTCCTTGCCTGAGATGCCCATGATTTCCCAGCTCTGCATTAGAAGTCTTAGGGACGTCCTTGTTGTTTTGCAGTCAGACAATCTGAGAGTAGTGCCAACAGCTTGAGCCTTCCATTCCCTCAGCTACCAAAGTCCTAAGGACAGTCTCAATAAATTTTAAAGAGAACACTAGTCTAACTTGCATGCTGCCATGGGTTACAAGTTTGCTCCTACCACATCTGTGGAGAAGGGAAAGGGGAGGATTGGGAACTGGCAGACACTGAAAGAGTGGACACCTAAAAACATCTCTGATTTTCAGTTTATCTCCCCACAAAAACTTCAGGGTTTTGGTAGTTCTGAAATAGTTTGCTCCCACTTAAAGAGCTCATTCATTTTGTATATTTTCTGGTATATTCTAGTCTGTGTAACTTCTTTTTTCTATATATGCTGTTTGCTCTCTTTTATAAATAGGTTTTCTTGCTCTTCACAATTTGAGAGGGCTGTTCCTATAAGTAGCAGTTAGTAGAGAGTCAAATCCTCTAATATCCTTTTAAGGGATGGCAACAGGGAAAATTATATAAACCTTTTTAAAAAGTCATTTCCCTAGCTCAGAAATATTTGAAGATTGGGGGAAGGGGGAAGGAGAGGACAAACATAAAATTACAGTCTTGACTATTCTCTCTCCAAAGAAAAAAGAGTGGCCAGCCTCATAACCCCTTTTTCTACTCCCCTATGGGCAGGAATCAAATCTCCCCTGGGGAGTGCAATATTCCAAAGATATTCATGCTTTCCCAGAAGTAGAATTTAGACAATCCATGTGGACAGATATTTTTTATACAGGCAATACATATACCCTACATATTTGTGAACGTACTATATCCTTGTTGTCTTAGTAGGAAACAAGCTCCTTATCTTCAACTAACCAATTAGATGGCAAAATGATAGAGCACTAGACCAGTTCTCAGAAATATAAGTACAGATCTGGCCTCAGGCACTAATTAGCTGTGTAGCTGCTGGCAAGTGATTTAATTGCTATCTGCCTCAGTTTCCTCAACTGTAAAATGGAGTGACAATATCCCAGAAATGCTATGGAAATCAAATGAGATATTTATAAAAGCCCACAGAGCCTCGTGCATAGTAGATGCTTAATAAATGCTTATTTTCTTCCTTGAAGTTAAAGGCTGTCTCATTTTCATTTTTGTAATGATGATGATAGCTGAAGAACTATACATGCTTTATCTCATCTGATACAACAACCTTGTAACATAAGTTTTTTGGGTAGTATCGCTCCCGTTGTACAGACAAGGGAATTGAGGCTTCAAGACTTGCCCAAAGTTACAATACAATTAGTAGCAGACAAAAGAATTAGAACCCCGGTTGTTGGTTTCTGCCAATCCTTGCTGTCTTCTGTTTGAAAAGTGAAACACATTTCTCTCTGTCTCTATTGCTTGAAGAAATGTTTATATTTACAAACTCTGTTTGACACTTCCCAAATCTGGTTCCAACTTTTCTTTCCAGGATGATTATACATCCTCTCACCCCCACCTTAGCACTCTTATTTTCAGACAAACTTATCTATTCGATGTTATGGATATAAATTTTTCAATGTACAAGGCACAGGCACAGAGTGTCCCCCATGAATGGAATGCACTCCCTTCCTCAAGGCCTCCCCTTGAAACCTGAAGTTCCTGTCAAGGTTCACCTCCAGAGTTACTTCCTACAAGAAATCTTTTCTGACTCTTGATTCTCTCACCCAAACATTTTGGATATATTTCTTTAATATATATTGCCTATTTATATTCGTTCTAGCCAAATTAATCGTGAAAGCCTAGACATCTCAATTCAATAAATCAATCAAAAGTAAACCAAGAATGAATAATTCCCCAATTTGAAAGAATCACAGGGGCTTCAAGTCATTGCATGAAATCAAATAGACCCATCATAGATTTAGACTTAAAAGCATTTTAGAGGCAGCTAGATGGTCCAGTGGATAGATCATCAGAACAAAGGATTGTTGTTATGCCCAGCTCAGGGTACAACCTGCTGGTTGGGAGTTACCTCTGGGAAACAGGGTGTCTCCTAAAATGCTGACAAGCCCATTCTTCTTAGGAATCTTGTGTGTTCAAGGAGAGAGTTTGTCCCCTGTTTGGAGATAGGGAGATATTTCTGTACAATTGTCCTTGCATACCTGCTTAGTAAGTAATCTTTCTCAAAATAATTGTTTGAATGATAATCAAGTGGAAATATACTAGTAGGGGCTTGTAAGCAACAGTTCAAGAAACTTAAAGCTATTCAGAACTATCTGTTGAGTCCAAGAAAAGCAATTCCCTGCTCTTTTAAGTATGTGGCTCACCAATTTGAGCATGAGTTTGAGAAAAAGAGGGAGAGTAAAGAAGGGAGAGAAGGAGGAAGAGGATGAGGGAGGCAAGGAATGAAGAGAAGGGAGGAAAAGAAAGGAGGAAAAAAAAGGAATGAAAGAAAAAGGGAAAAAGAGAAAACAAGAATGGAAGAAAAAAGAAAGGAAAAAAAAGAAAAAGGGAGAAAGGAAGGAAGGAAGACAGCAAGGAAGGAAGGATTGCTACATATATATATATTGTTTTCTTCATCTCTCCAATAAAAAATAAGCTCATTAAGAGCACAGACAGTTCTATTTTCTCTTTTTATCTTCAGCCCCTCAGACAATAAGGTAGATACTTAATATTATCTTGAACTGAGTTTCCATTAATAACCACTCACTATTTTCTTTTTTTTTCATTTATTTATTTGTTTATTAATTTTATAATTATAACATTTTTACATTATCCTTTGTACTCCCTTCTGTTCTGAATTTTCCCCTAATTCCCTCCACCCCCTCCCCTAGATGGCAGGCATTCCCATACATATTAAATATGTTATAGTATATCCTAGGTACAGTATATATGTGCAGAACCGAATTTTGTTGTTGTTGTTGTTGCAAAGGAAGAATTGGATTCAGAAGGTAAAAATATCCTGGGGAGAAAAAAAAAATGCTAACAGTTTACACTCATTTTCCAGTGTTCCTTTTCTGAGTATAGCTGATTCTGTCCATCATTGATCAATTGGAATTGGATTAGCTCTTCTCTATGTTGAGGATATCCACTTCCGTCAGAATACATCCTCATACAGTATCATTGTTGAAGTGTATAATGATCTCCTAGTTCTGCTCGTTTCACTCAGCATCAGTTGATGTAAGTCTCTCCAAGCCTCTCTGTATTCCTCCTGTTGGTCATTTCTTACAGAACAATAATATTCCATAACATTCATATAACCATAATTTACCCAGCCATTCTCCAATTGATGGGCATCCATTCATTTTCCATTTTCTAGCCACTACAAAAATGGCTGCCACAAACATTTTGGCACATACAGGTCCCTTTCCCTTCTTTAGTATTTCCTTGGGATATAAGCCCAGTATAGCACTGCTAGATCAAAGGGTATGCACAGTTTGATAACTTTTTGGGCATAATTTGCTCTCCAGAATGGTTGGATTCTTTCACAACTCCACCAACAATGCATCAGTGTCCCAGTTTTTCCATATCCCCTCCAACATTCATCATCTTAGCCAATCTGACAGGTGTGTAGTGGTATCTCAGAGTTGTCTTAATTTGCATTTCTCTGATCAATAGTGATTTGGAAAACTCATATGAGTGGAAATAGTTTCAATTTCATCATCTGAGAACTGTCTGTTCATATCCTTTGACCATTTATCAGTTGGAGAATGGCTTGATTTCTTATAAATTAAAGTCAATTATCTGTATATTTTGGAGATGAGGCCTTTATCAGAACCTTTAACTGTAAAAATGTTTTCCCAATTTATTACTTCCCTTCTAATCTTGTTTGCATTAGTTTTGTTTGTGAAAAAGCTTTTTAATTTGATGTAATCAAAATTTTCTATTTTGTGATCAATAATGATCTCTGGTTCTCCTTTGGACACAAATTCCTTCCTTCTCCACAAGTCTGAGAGGTAAACTATCCTATGTTCCTCTAATTTATGATCTCGTTCTTTATGCCTAAATCTTGGACCCATTTTGATCTTATCTTAGTATGTGGTGTTAAATGTGGGTCCATACCACTCACTATTTTCAACACTTTTAGGTTTGCAAAGCACTTTTCCATTCTTTTCCAACACACTGTGAAATATAACACAAGTGTTATTATCCCCATTTTGCAGATGGGAAAGTTGAAGCTCAAAGAAATAAGTTACATGCTAATGGTTACACAGCTAATAACGTCTGAGGTAGAATTTGAACCCAAATCTTCTGACCCTGTAGCCAGAATTTTTTTTTTCTCCCTATAATACTGTCTCTCAGTGCTTTCACAAAGGGGAATAGAGCTTGAAGAATGATTATCTCCTCACATTTTTCATTATTGTAATTAGAGCAGGACTAAGGGAAAAGAGAATCATTGCATATTTAAATATTGTTTATTGCTTACTGCTTCCCAACCTATTACAAGAGTATTTTAGGACACCTTTAAAAGAAGTGGGGGACAGGAGGGAGAAAGTAGAATCCTCATAAGTTTATATAAAATATAGATTTAAAAAAACACTTTTGTTTCCTCCAAATTAATTAAATACGAGGCTACTTCCATAATGGATAAACAGAATTGTGCATAGGCTTGAGATACAGCTTGTAAAGTATTCTTTTCCCTTAACTTTTGGGCTTTTGGTTGACAGTTGAAGAGTAGAAAACACCAAAAAAAGAATAATTTTTTTAAAGGAGAAAAGATTAACATGAAAAAAACAAACAAACAAACCCACCACTCCAGAACAACAAAAACTGTTCTCTCAGTACTTTCAACTTTCAGACTTCTTCAGACCAATTCTCCAGGAACAAAAGATCTTTAGGGAGAAGGATCTATGCTCCATACTTGTGACATTGTTCATCTTTTAGAGATGTGGTCATTTCTAAAAAGGGGAAGAAGGGAACTTCTTTTAAAAATGAAAGGTAGCATTATCTCAAATGTTTCTCATATTTACTAGTGTCTCCCAGTGCTACCATCTTAATTAAGATTACTATCTCCTCAAGGCTCAATTCTGTTTCCTTGGCTCTGGTCTCCTTCCAGATGCCCCCACCCCCACTCTAGTCCAGGGCATTTCAATCCATCCTGCATGCTGTTGCCAAATTCCTCTCCCTTTGATCTCTTTGCTCTCCTACTCAAGAGCCTTTCCCCATAGCTTACTGGAAAAATTCCAGCTTTTTTAGCTTGGCATACAAGACCAGTCACCATCTGACCCTAGTCTACCTTTTTAGCTTGTCTCTTCCTATTCCCCTGTAAATTACTCTTATGGTCTAGCCAAGCTGATCTATTCCCTATTAGGCACATATGTCTGGTGCTTTCCTACCTTTGTGACTGCTCATGTCATTCCCTCCATCTTGGCTGTAGCCAATCCCTACTTGTCCACTAACCCCATCATATTCCACCTCTTAATATTTTAATCTTTCTTCAAAGTTTAATTCCAATCTCACTTTTTTCATTAATCCTCCTTTGAGACCCCCTGCCTGATATCCAACTTCTACACCAATGGTGACAAATTCAAGCAGAAACTAGGGCCACTAAATGTACCTAGGGATCCTTGCAAGCTATATTGACTTAGAAAAGTACATATTTTAAAAATACATTATGTTCTACTGCATTTTTGTTTATTTTGTTTAATATGTGCAAGTTATATTTTAATGTATTGGACTATATGCAGAATTGTTGTGGGACCATGTTTGACACCTCTGCTCAATACAACTCATTTATTTATTAATGATTATTAATTGTTAATGATTAAGGATTTTAAGGAACATTTATTGAGTACTTATTGTGCATATATCAATCCTTCCTCCCTACCACCTTCACATCCTCCCTCAATAGATTGAAGTCAGGAGCTGTTTCAATTTTGTTTCTGTATCCCTATCTAGTGCCTGGCACATAGAACCTAATAAATACTTGAAATACTTGCTAAATGAGTGAATGATCATTATCTATGTACAGTTTGGGGGGCAAAATAAGGTAGTGGATATAGTACTGGGCTTGAAGTCAATTCATATCTTTTTACATTACTAATTGTAAGTCATCTCACTTCTTTGTGTCTCAAGCAACTTTCTAGCAATTAACTCCACACTGCCTTCTATATTGCTTAAATGGGGCTCCCATACTTAGGAAATTAATGATATTTTGCAAATTGTCATTTTCATGCCTTATTTTACCCACTAGATTTCAAACTCCAGGAAGACAGAAACTAGCTTTTATTAGGCTTTGAATCCTACCCAACCTCAATCAAAATCTTATCCTGTTGCCTCATCATTCCATGACGATTACCTTGAATTCACCCATACTTAATAAGGTCTCAACCCTGGCAGATCCTAATAAACCAGGGAACATAGAGGCAGTGATGGATTGTTTGTCTGTCAACTGAGGACTAACCAAGCTAAGTTTAGAAAGGCTCATTTCCAAAGGTTTGGCCATCAACTGATAAGTTATTTTTGACATAGCAACTCATGAAGATTTTAAACTAGGGTATGAAAGGATTACTGATACCTATAAAGTCACACCTGTTTAGAAATATTGAAGAGGGAGGAAAATGAAAATAAAAAGGTTAAATTTTGAAAGTTCTTTTATGTACCAAAAATTGTCCAAAGAAAGGAACTGTCTAAAAATGAGGAGTCTCACTTTTTTTTTTTTCAAATCTGTATCTTCCTTTAAACTCCCACGTCTGCTATCAGAATTAAATCCTTTCTCATCTCAGGCTGGACTATCACTGGCTTTTGTCTTCATATCCCTAGCTCTTTTTTCTTTCTTTTTTTTCTGTCCCTCTTTTTCTTTCTGGGCTGGTGCTCTATCCACGGTATCACCTAGTTGCTCCCTAGGTATCCCTCGCTCTTAGCACAGTATTTTGTTTAATAGTTATTATTGTTCAGGCATTCAGACATATCCAATTTCTCATAGTTCCATGGGCCATATCACACTAATATTGTACATGATGTTTTCTTAGCAAAGATACTGGGTTTGCCATTTCCTTTTCTAGAGGCAAAAAAGAGAGAGGTCAAATGACTTCCCCAAAGTCATTCAGTTAGTAGAGACTAGCTGAAACATTATGTACAGCAACAACAAGTTTGGGTGATAATCAACTATGGCAGGCTGGATTTGAACGCAGGTCATCCTGATTATAGGCCTACGGCTATATCCGCTGACTCACGTAGAGGCCGCTTTGCACTAGCAGGTCCATAATATTTCTTCCATTATTACTGAACCCAAAATTTTACAGCTGGTTACCAATCAATTGTGCTTATTATCTGTAGTTTATCATTGTAAATGGAGAGGGCTTAATTGAATGTAAAGAAAAATGTTTTTAGAATGGAGGCCGTCACTCATTAGATATAAATTCACTGCTTCTATACCATAGCCATAGCTCTCAGATCCACTATAAAGACAGTGTGCTAATTGGTCACCACAATTCACTTCTGGAAACAATGTTGTAAAGCAGATTGTCGATGAACGTATTTCCCACAGGAATAATGCTATAATTATGGGTTAAATCCTGAGAACTCGGCACCAAATAAATCATAGATTTGATCAATAACATGTCATAAAAACAGGCATGACAGCTACAGTCACTTAACACAATAAAGTTGTTAATCTCTAAGTCATGGCAATCATCTCTTCCCAAACTTCTCATTTGATAAATCATGCTGAGGCTCACACAGGTTAATTGATACTGCTAAATCTTGGCAGACTTGTAATACAATTTGATCCCAAATTTAATGTTTTTTTCTTCAATATTTGCCTCCATTATAAAAATCCTTCAAAATAAGTATAAAAACACTAAATTCATTGAATATATGAACTGTTTCAGTATAACATAAAGTATATGAGGAATGAATAAAGACACAACTATTGTATTATAAATACAACCAATCTAAAACCAAGACAGGGTAGGCTAATAGCGTAATAATAATGATATAATTTTGCTTTGTTTCCTTATAATTTAGTAGTGCATTTCTCCAATGATTTGGATGGCCATAGTCCCTTTGAAAACTTATCTAAGGAAATTTGAATGGATGTTTTCTTTTTCACTTGATAACTATGGAACTATCAAGAACTGTGACTTGTGTGCCACATATGCTCTAAGTTTGAGCCCTCTTTCCAAATGACTCTATAGACTTGTGGAAGAGTCACAGACTCTTGGAAGAATGTTTTTGTAATAATTTGTGCTTGCAAGTCATTCCCCAAATGATAAATAGTCAAAGGATATGAACAGATACTTGAAGAAATTAAGGCCATCTATAGTTATATGAAAAAATGCTCTAAGTTACTATTGATTAAAGAAATACAAATTAAAATAATGCTGATGTACCACCTCACACCTCTCAGAATAGCTAAGATGACAGGAAGAGATACATATTAGAGAGGATGTGGGACACTAATGCATCTAATGCATTGTGGGTAGAGTTGTGAAATGATCCAATCATTCTAGAGAGCAATTTGGAACTATGCCCAAAGGGATACAAAACTATGCAGCTCTTTTGTGATGGCAAAGAATTGGGAAATAAATAGATACCCATCAACTGGGGAATGGTGGAATAACTTATGGTATATGAAAGAAATGGAATGTTATTGTGTTATTAAAAAATGAACAGGCTGATTTTAGAAAGACCTGGAAAAATTTGCATTAACTGATGCTGAGAGAAACAAGCAGAACCAAGAAAACATTGTGTACAGCAACAGCAAGTTTGTGTGATAAGCAACTATGACAGACTTGGTTCTTCTCAGTGTTTCAATGATCCAAGGCAATCCTAATAAACTTTGAATAGAAAATGCCATCTTCATTCAGAGAGAGAACTATGAAGACTGAATATCAATCAGCACATGCTATGTTCAGTTTTTTCTCCTTTTTTTTCTCTTCTGGTTTTTCTCTTTTTGTTCTGATTTTTCTCTCCCAACATGATTTATAAGGAAATGTGTAAAAAAAAAAAAAAAAAGAAAGAAAGAAAAAGAAAAGAAGAAAACTAATGTACATGTACAACCCCCCCAAAATGTTATTTTTTACATTTAACTGGGGAAAATAAAAATAATTTTGAAAAGAATTCATGCTGTACCACATTTTAGAACACCCTTTTCTAAAGGCTGATTAAATATGATTGGTTGGTAATCAATGGGGAATATATTAGCTGATGGCTCATCTGTGATAGTTAGAAATTAACCCCAGATCTCTAGGGATACTTCAAAATCTATGAAGGGAGTAATATTAACAATACTTTAGAGACCTAACCTGCCTGTGGAAATTTGGTGTCAAGAGAGTAAACTCAAAAAGGAGGCTACATTATAGATTACATTTGAAGGTTAACATTAAAAGTATTTTAGAATTGGGATATTTGGAGATTAAGAAATGCCTTCCAGATATAAATACATAATCTATCATTTTATCAGTTTGAAACTTCTATAATAACAAATAAATGATAGAATTTGGGAAAATATGAAAAGAAAAGGAAGAGTTATATTTTTTAGATTGATAAAATTGCACAAAAAAACCTCATTCATCAACTTATATTTCTAAATTTATAATTTTGGTGAAGTTATGGACTAGTCCAACCAATCCAACCAGTCCAACAAATTAGAATTATGCACATACTCTTTGACTCAGAAATGCCAAACCAGATAATACTCTTTGACTCAGCAATGGGTCTCTAACATGTTGTTAACTATTACTCCCCTCATAGAGAGGACTCAGCAATGCCAACAGGAGGTCTATATCCTGAGATTAAAAAAAAAGGAAAAAAAATCCATATGTACAAAAATATTTATAGTAGCTCTCTTTTTTTTGGTAGGTTCACAAGATAGTTTTGATGTAATAAGGATTCTGTGTCTTCCTCTCTTTGTGGAGGGTGGGCCACCTGGCCCAGGGAATTTCCTAAAAATGATCCCAACCCTCCTACCTAGTTCCCACGGGAATCTTCCACATCCAATTAATCTGGAAATCACTTTAGTTTGGGAAAAAATAACAATGCTTTATTGATTTGAAAATTAGCCCCTAATAGCTCCCTAGCCCCAAATTCTAGAAGGCTAATAAAAGACAAGATTCTGTACCCAAATCTTTGCTAATTCCTATCAGGAACTGGCCCACTGAGTGGCTTCTCAGTGTAAATAAGCCTATCTTTGCCAAAAACCTACCTTTGCTAATTCCTAATTGTTAGGATTACCAGGTGAGAACTCAGGTTGTCTGGACAATGACAAGGTGAGACAACCTGAGTTTTCACCTGGTAATCCTAACACCTAATCAGGAAGCAGATCCCTGAGAGGAAATTATTTCTCAGTGAAAATATGTAATGCCAGAGAAACTGAGGCAAGATAGAAATTAGAGAGTTTTTCATATGTTATTTGAGAGGGAGAGATTGTGCTGGGAGCATGTTGCCAGCAGGGAATGTGAGGTTCCCATGAAATATATATACCAGTGGCTCCAAGCTATGGGGTAGACCAAGGCAAGGGCAGAGTCAGAGCACTAGGAGTGGGAATGAACCATCAATTCAGTTCTGACAGGGTGGGGAGAGACATTCTGATAAGTTGGGATCAAGAAGACCAATGACAGAATGGGGGAGGCACCAGACATTCTGTTAAGTAGGGAAGGTCTGGGGTCATGATGTCTAAGATAGAAGGTCTTTCTCCGTTTCTGGATTAAACATTTATAGTTTATAATCTTAGAGTAGCCAGCTCTAAATTATATTAGTTCTAATGATTAGGAGGAAAGGGTGGTGTTGCAACCAGGGGGATTGATGTAGAACAATTAAGGGAAACTGAGGCAGGACAATTAGAAAGGAACTGTGGCGACAAATAAACCTTTTTTTTTTTTTTTTTTTTTTGGCCAAAAACCTCTCTGGCAGATCCTTCAAATTCTTTCTCAAAAACCTTCGACACTCACCCATCAACATTTCTCAAACCCTCAACACTTTTATCAATTTATACTCATATCTCTAATACTGAAGGTGAATAGATGCTTTTTTTTTTTTTGGTAAGGTAGCACAAAAATCAATTATTACTTGTGGTGATAGAATGTTGCTGCTGGGCCTACCAAAATACATACAACTTTAATTCTAACCTCTGCTATCAATTGTTATTTATTTAATTCTTATTCTTTCTATTCTGCTCTGCTCTCTTGTAAATGATTAACTACATAATTGCCCCACCAAACAATCAGATCCCCAGCAATTAAAGAGGCTGGGAGACTAATTAAGAGAGGTTTTATTATACTTTTTTTAGATGTCTGTAGAAACCTAATCTAGGCTTCTATCATTATACTCATGTGGTATGTATGGATAATTCTATTATTATTAGGATCCCCTTTTTTGGGAAGGAGTTAAATCTGAGATTTCATTAATATGGTGAACTCTTCTTACAAATATTTCCTTTTTGTACAACACAACATGAAGTTAAAATATTAGCTAATTAAGGTAAGGAGAAGTTAAATGCTTGACCTTTGATAAATATAGCTGGTATGTATCAAGGCAATACTTGGACCTAGGTCTTCTTGACTCCAATGCTGGCTTTCTATTGATTATGTCACACTGTATGGCAGCTCTTTCTAAGGTTGGGAAAGAATTAGAAACTAAAGAGATGCTCATCAATTGGGGAATGATGATACAATTTATGGTATATGACTGTTATTGAATAATTATTATGTATATGAAATGATGAAGGGAATGATTCCAGAAAATACCCAGAAAAATTTAAATGAACTGATACAGTGAACTAGTAGATCAGAACCAATAGAATAGTGTACATAATAACAGCAATATTATAAAAATAATCAACTGTGAAAGACTTAATGTGTGGACAGTGAGCCCAAATTAAAATCAGAAATTCTCAGAGTAAGAAAAAGCAAAATTGGATTTATTACAGTCTCCAGAGAAAGGCAACTCCCATCTGACAAGGCTTTTGTCAGTAAAGAAGTGCAAAACACAAACTGCAAAACACAAGATTATATTAACTAGAACCTCCCCACCCCTTGACCTTTTCTTCCGTTGTCTGAGGGAGTTCAGGCTTTTCCTCTAAACAGGGAAACTTATATCAGAAATTTATCTTTAAAAGAGGTAGTAGGAAATGCTAATTAACAGGTAGTAGGAACCAGGAAGGGAATATTCCTTCAAAACAATCAGAATATCTGCAGTTTTTTAGCTATAGCTTAACTCATTATGAAAAAGTCTCAAGTCATAATTAGGGTATAGGTCAAAGCCACATCTTTCTGAGAGAGTCTTCACCCAGTTTATCCCATATATTTAGTAAGTCTGATCAATAAAATGATCTACTATAACTCCAAATAACTCATGATACAAAATGCTATCTACCTCTAGACAGAGAGCTAATGGACTCAGAGTATAGATTGAAGTACATCATTTCCTTAATTTTTCTTGCTTTAAAAAAAAAAAATATGGCTAACTGTAGAGGACTGAAACTCTGGAAAGGTATACTTGAAACAAAGATACAGCAGGGTGTTTACTCAGTGTGATTGATGAGATAATAGATCTCTAGTTAACATATACTTAGTGATATGGTGATGTAATGGTTCTACAGTTGGCACATGGTCAGTGTGCTGCAGTAATGCAATGGTACTGAGGTATTTAAGGGCTGAGAGGACTAGAGATGTAAGTGTGTATGTTCAAGCTCAATCTCAGACTCCAGACTCAAGACTCCAGGTTCCATCCTTGACCATCATTGACCATCCTCATGGTGGCTCTCCTGCCTTCATCACTTCTCTTCTAAGACCAAGACTCATCCAGAGATCTTCCAGAAAGCTAGTCCAGACATTACATTTTGGTGCCCAATGTGGGACTAGTCTGAACATTACACCTAATTTGGAAAAATATTTTATATGACTTCATCTGAATAATAAATCTTGCCTTCCCCCCCCCCCCTGAAGCTGGGGTTAAGTGACTTGCCCAGGGTCACACAGCTAGGAAGTGTTAAGTGTCTGAGACCAGATTTGAACTCGGGTCCTCCTGAATTCAAGGCTGGTGCTCTATCCACTGCATCACCTAGCTGCCCCCAAATCTTGCCTTCTTAATTAGTGAAGGAAGAAGAAAAAGGGGGGAGAGAATTTGGAACTGAAACTAAAAATTAAGTTTTTAAAAATGTGTGCATAAAATGCAAATAAAGACAGTTTGCAAATGATGAATACAAAACAGCAACAGGGTCCTATAGAAAGAATGGCAGAAGCCCTAAAACTTAGAATGAGCTAAGGCAGACAATCAATAATTAGAACAATGAAAATAGAAGTGTTAGCTATATTAGGGAAAAGACTAAAACTAAGGAAAGAGATCATCACTTGAGATGAATGAGAAAATGGTAAGCATAGGTGATTAAGAGAAGGCAGAATTACTCAATCCTTATTTTATCTTGATTTTCTCTTCTAAGAAGAATAACCCTTGGCCTAGAAAAGAAAGAAGAAAAATAATGAATAAGCATTTGAAAATGAATTTTAAAAATCTTCATAAAAGAAGACATAGCTGACTTTAATGAGTTCAAATTTCTAGGCCCAGATTGAGTACTTCTTACATGTAAAGGACTAGATGTCTTTGTGGAGCCACTGACAGTATAAATTGAAAGAATGATGTAATACTACTAGAGAAGGACAAATGTCATCCCAATTTTACTTTTTAATGGAAGAAAATGGAGTCTGCAAATTACAGATTCCTGAGACAATTTTAGAACGCAATATTAAAGGCATTAACAATAAATATCTAAAAAAGAAAATGGTGATCACAAAGTATCAACATAGCTTCATCAAGAATAGGTCATCTAGACATACTAATACATTATTCATGAATCTATGAAGCGGTTCACCTATTCTGGAAAAAAAAAAAAGTTGTTATTATACAAAGAAGGAATTAAATTGTTCATCGTCTTTCACATAGGTATCCCATTGCTAAGTATTTATCCCAATAAGGTGAAACACAGAAATGAAAATTCCATATATAGTGAACTAAAAATAACTTTTACGGTAGTTAAAACAAAACAAATCTGTTAGCAAAATGACAGCCTAATAATCAGGTAATGACTAAACAAATTTTGGTATATAAATGTCATGGAATGCTATTGTACAGAAAGCAGCAATAAATATGAGGAATTTGGAGAAATAGGGTAACTTGCATGGGCTGATGTAAAATATAATAAGTAAAATCAGAAAAAACAATATGTACTCATTTTAATAGTCTTTTAGCTAAATCTATTTAGAAAAGTAATTATATTTTTTTCAGAAGATTTTGATTGACAGTTAAGAAGAGAAACAGGAAGGGACTGGTAAGTGAGAACTAAGCCAAAAAAATTGATTTGGGGGCACATAAATACCCCTAGACTTATGGCAGAACCTGGATGAGCCTACCAAAAAAAAAAAAAGAGGGAAAAAAAAGAAAGAAAAGGAAAGGAGGAAAAATGAATTAATGGCAATCAGCTGTCCTGAAGATCTTAAAAGTCAGGGAAGCCTGGCAAAGCATACATCCAACTCTGATGGAGTTGGATTCCATTGGACTGGAATTTTAAAAAATGATAGTTTCAAATAGTATAAATTTGAATACATATGACAGCTTCACAGGGTACATTATTCAAACTATTCAGGACCTAGTTTTATCTTCCTATTTAGTGCCTAAAGAGTGACCTTACCTGATAGACTTGAAGGAAGGTTACCTTATCCTGAATATGACACTCTAATATATACCCTGTCCTGACTTCTCATATTAAAATCACAAATGCCCATTTGAGATGAAAAGAGATTGGCCATTTTTCCTGGACCTCTTAGTTTGTGATTTAAGAATCTTTAGAGCTTAACAAATTGTGTGATTCAAATGCTTTCCTTTCTATTCAGCTGCAATTATAAATGTTTGATTGGTTTATATAAAAGTGGGTTCAAGGATTCTGGGAAGATGATGGAATAAACCAGGAAGTTACCTTGCTCTCCCAAATTTCCCCACAAAAATTTAAAATGCTGTCTCCAAGTGAATTGTAGAGTGGCATAAATAATTGAGCAAATCAATTGTCCAGTCTAAAACAACTTGGGAGGATATTAGGAAAGATCTGACCCTCCAAGAGAGGTGGTCTGGCTTGATTAAAGTGCAGATACTTCAGAACAGGTACCTCTGAACCACCAACAATAAGCCTTGAGGACAGCTGCATGGGGGGGCAGCCTCAGCTTCAGGGACAGTGTGAGAGTCAAAACACTCATTAGGGAAAATTGTAGGGTCCTTCACTGAGATATCCATTGCAGGGGCTAGGTGTACTGACCAGATTCTGTCTCAGGCGTGGTATGGACAAGGAAGAGCAAGCAAACTTTAAGTAACTACAATCTCAGAGGGTGAGAGCCTGCTGGTTGTGGCCATCTGAAGGACAATAGAGTCCCTGGTTTTAGTTTCATGGAAAAGTGGTGAAGTGAAACTTGTTAGCACCTAAAGGACCACAGGAAGCAAGAGTTTTGTGGTGATAGTGTTGCTAGGGGCCTAGTCATGACTCAGAGGTAGAGAGGAGAACCTCAGATTGGGCCCCCAGATAAAACTCAGAAAATAACAACAGGAAAAACCCAACGTCTGAGACTTTATCTCCCATAGCTTGGGACTAGAGCCTAACTCTGACAGAAAGTTAGCCAAGAAATAAGCTTCCAAAAAGAAAAAATCCAAACAAACAAAAAAACCTAATAAGCAAAAAAGAAAGAATATAAGGGGCAGCTAGGTAGCTCAGTAGATAGAGCACCAGCCTTGAAATCAGGAGGACCTGATTTCAAATCTGACTTCAGACACTTAACACTTCCTAGTTGTGTGACCCTGGACAGGTCACTTAACCTCAATTGCCTCAGCAAAGAAAGAGCAAAGTCAAATCAACTTCAAAGAAAAATGTAAAATGGTCATAAAGCCAAAAAGAATTCTTAGAAGTGTTTAAAAAGGACTTTAAACATGAAATAAGAAGGGTTGTTAAAAAAAAAAACTAGAGAAAAAAATTAAAAAGTAATGCAAGAAACTTGTGAAAAGTTAAGTTAACCAATTTAAAAAAGTAATCCAAAATTTTATGGAAAAAAATAACTTCTTAAAAATTAGGATTGGGCAAAGGGAAGCTAATGATTTCATAACATACCAAGAAATAATAAAATAAAATCAAAAGCATAAAAAATAAGAGAGAATGTCATTAGAAAAACAACTGAACTGGAAAACAGATGAAAGAGAAATAGTATAAGAATTGTTGGACTATTTGAAAGTTATGGGTTGTTTTTGTTTTGTTTTGTTTTATTTTAAGTCTAGATACCATACTATTCAGGATAACACAAGATTTAGCATCTTCTACATTAAAAGACCAAAGGAAATGGAACCCAATATTCTGAAGAGCAAAGGAGTTTGGTTTGTACTAAGAATAACTCACACAGCAAAGCTGAATGTAATCCTGCATGGAAAAAAATAGATATTTAACAAATTAAAGAACTCTCAGGTATTCATGAGGAAAAGACCAGAATTTGTGGAAAATATGACCTACAAAAATAAGGAGAAAAGTAAGAATGTAAATATGAAAAATCAATTATAATGAATTTAATATGGTCCAATTGTTTAATTCTTGTAACATGCCCTCCTGGCAGTTAAAATTACTAGTCTGCCCTAGGCCCAACAGAGTACCTTTGACCTTTGACCACTTTGACCACTGACCTTTGCAGTGTCAACTCTACCCGGCTCGCTTCCTCTGAGGCCTTCAAAGGTCTCTGACCACGATCTCTTGAATCTATAGTTTAATAACTGGTAGCGCACTCAAGAACAGCCATGTGTAATCTTAAAAGCCTTTATTATACCTACTCACATAATGCCCTGACTTGTCAGCTCCTTAGTGAACACCTGGTCTGAAGACCCACGTGTTCACTACCAAACTCCTTACCTCTCTGGGCTATCCATCAGCTTGGCTTGGCTACCCCAGGTTAGGGAGCCAGGTTAAAGAGAGCAACTGCTGTCTGCAGTGGGCTTATAAAGGGCCTGTGAGGTCACACACACAGCCAACTAGTGAGAGAGGCGTCACCCATTATGAAGTTATCTCAATATGGATAGGATCCCACCTACAGGGTAGGTGTATATCCACAGAGAATACTTCTGGGGAACTCAAATCTCCTGTTGTGCTGTGGCGCCGCCCATTTAAAGGGCCCTCACAAATTCTTAAATGGGAAAATGTTATAAGTAATTCGTAGGAATGTTTTCCATTATGCAAAGAAAAATAAGCACAGCCAGGAAAACATTGTATACAGTACCAGCAACGTTGTATCATGACCAATTATGAATAACTTACTTCTCAGAAATAACGAAAACAAATATAAATAATTCATGATGGAAAATGTATCCACATCCAGATAAAGAACTGATGTACTTACTTTAATTTTTGTCTGTTTTTTTCCTTTTGATTTGTTTCTTCTTTCACAATTGTATCTAATAAGAAAATATGTTTTACATAACTGCATATATATAATCTATATTAAATTGCCTGCCATTTTCGAAAAAAAGAGGAGAGGGAGAAAGAAAAACTTGTAACTCAAAATCTTATAAAAATTAATATTAAAATTGTCTTGACATATAATTGGGGGAAATATTATTAAAATAAAAGCAAAATGACTTAAAAAAAAAAGAGACTTAATATTACCAGAATGGTTTGAAAGAACATGCATAGATAGAAGGCTCAGGTTGAATTGAATATGATGGGATATACAGATTAAAAATTAATTGGAGACTAAATAACTTAATCTTAAAGAATAAGTGGCTTAAAGAATGAGTTATAGAAACAATAAATAATTTTATTAAATAGAATATAATAGTGAGACAGTATATTAAAAACTTATGGGATTCTGCAAAAGTATGATCAGTGGTGAATTATATATCTCTAAAAGCTTATATCAACAAAATAGAGAAAGAGCAGATCAATGAATTTTAAAAACTACAAAAAAAATTTAAATCCTCAATCAAACTTCAAATTGGAAATCCCAAAAATTAAAGATGAAATTAATAAAGTTGAATGTAAGAAATCCACTAATTAATAAATAAAACCAAGAGTTTGTTTTAGGAAGGAAAAACAATAAAATAAATTAAGCATTGGTTAATATGATTTTAAAAAAGAAGAGTAGAAAACCAGATCACTAGTATCCAAAATGAAAAAGGTGATACTACTAATGAATAATGAATCAAAGCAATCTTTAGGAATTATTTTACCCAATTATATGTCAATAAATTTAACAATTTAAGTGAAATGGAACAATTACAAAAATATAAACTGCTTAGATTAATAGGAGAGGAAATCAAATATCTAAATAAACTTATTTTTTTAAAAAGACACTGAATAAACCACAAATGAGCTTTCTAAGAAAAAAAAAAAAGCATCAGATGGATTTTCCAGTGAATTCCATCAAAAATCTAAAGATCAAATATTTCTAATAATAAATTATTTGGAGGATAGGCAAAGAAGGAATTCTACTAAACTCCTTTTATGAAACAAATATGATGCTAATACCAAACCAAGAAAAGCAAAAGCAGAGAAAGAAAATTACAGTTCCATTTCACTAATGATTATGGATGCAAAAATCTTGTATAAAATACTAGCTAGGAAACTATGACAATATATCACAAAGTTATACATTATGACCAAATGGAAATGTTTTGACCCAAGGAAAACTATTAATATAATTACACAAAGTCACAAAAATCATATGATTATATCAATAGATGCAGAAACAGCTTTTGACAAAATACAACACTCCTTCCTATTAAAAACACTTAAAAGCTTATGTATAAATGGATTTTTCCTTAAAATGATAAAAAATATCTTTCTGAAACCATCTGCAAACATAATATCTGATGAGGATTAGCTAGAAGCCTTCCCAATAAAATCAGAAGTGAAACAAGGATGCCTATTATCACTAATATTATTCAGCATTGTATTAGAGATGCTAGCAAGAGCAGTAAGATGGGAGAAAATGAAAGAATCAGAATGAGCAGTGAGGTAATAAAACCACTTTTCTTTGCAGACAATGTAATGATATACTTGGAAAATCCTGGAGAGTTAATTAAAAAGCTAATTGAAATAATGAATAATTTTAAGCAAAGTAACAGGATATAAAATAAACCTGCATAAATCACAAGCATTTCTATATATCACAAACAAAACCCTGCAAGAGGAGAGATATCCTATTTAAAATGCATAAAATACCTGGAAGTCTACCTACCAAGACAAATCCAGGAACTACATAAGCATAATTCTAAAGGATTTTGTATATTATACAAATAAAGACAAGATAATACATGGCATCCACAAATGAGAGATTTCATCAAATATTTTGCTAAAATCCAGACTTAGTATCTTCACAACATTCTCCCTGATCAAAAAGAGAAATGAGGTTATTTTGGTTTGACCAGCATCAAGTTACCATATTCTTTCCTGATCAGAGTATAAATATACATTCAGTTCTGGCTGCCACATTTTGGAAAGAAAACTGATGAATGGGAGATTGTCCAGAGGAAGGCAGCAAGGATGATGAAGGCCTATGAGCTCATACCATGTTAAAGATTAGTTAAAGGAATTGGGGGCATTTAGCTAGAAGAGAAGTCACAGAGAGAAAAATGTTAGGTCTCTGCAAGCACAAAGCTAGTCCTAATGGAAGAGAGATTACATTGGCTGTGCTATCTCAATGAGCAAAGAGAAAATGGGTGAAAGTTTCACAGTGTAAAATCTAAGCTCAAGGTAGGAAAAGCGTCCACAATTACAGCAATCTAGAAATGGAACAGGCCTTTTTCTCCCCTCAGAGAAGGTCTTCAAACAAATTTCCAGAGATTGTAGGGTATATTGCATAGTGCATTGTGTAGGTCTTCAAGAAGGGTTAAAGGGTTTCTAGAGCTATTTCTAATTCTGGGATTTTGTGGTTTTTTTCTTAATGAAGATAGCCTAGCTTTCAGTGATCATTTTTATATGTTCCCAAACCATAGCTTAATAGAGCATTCTAGATTTTCTCCAGGAATTACCTGTAATATTGATCTTCTTCCTACTCCCTCACCATCTCCCACCTCTTCACATATAACATGCAGAAGTACACAATCCCTCACATTCATTGACATGTCAATGTCTACTTTGAGGCAATGAAATTAAAAACCACATGGGTAGCTCCCAGCACCCCGGGATGAATTATGAAACCAATGAGTTGAGTTTTTTCCTATATTTAAACACATCTATATGTATAACCACCAAGAGAGAAGAAGACAGATAGAGAGATAGAGAGAGAGAAGAAGAAGGGAAGGTGGGAGGGAGGGAGGGAGGGAGGGAAGGAGAAAGAAGAAGAAGAAGAAGAAGAAGAAGAAGAAGAAGAAGAAGAAGAAGAAGAAGAAGAAGAAGAAGAAGAAGAAGAAGAAGAAGAAGAAGAAGAAGAAGAAGAAGAAGAAGAAGAAGAAGAAGAAGAGGAGAATGAGGAGGAGGAGGAGGAGGAGGAGGGAGGGAGGGAGGGAAGGAGGGAGGGAGGGAGGGAGGAAGGAAGGAAGGAAGGAAGGAAGGAAGGAAGGAAGGAAGGAAGGAAGGAAGGAAGGAAGGAAGGAAGGAAGGAAGGAAGGAAGGAAGGAAGGAAGGAAGGAAGGAAGGAAGGAAGGAAGGAAGGAAGGAAGGAAGAGAAAAAGGAAGGAAGGAAGAGGAGGAAAAAGAGAGATGGAGAGATGGAGGGAGAAAGAAGAGAGAGAGGAAGAGAGGGTCTCTTTCTCTCTCTCTCTTCTCTCTCTCTCTCTCTCTCTCTCTCTCTCACACACACACACACACACACACACACACACACACACACTGATTCTTGAAGTATGTAGTCTAATAGTGTTTTCTCTCTCCATATGAGGAAACTTATGACATATTAAAAGACATGCTAAACCAAATATTTCTAAGAGGCAAAGACCTCATCTTGACCTCATCTTGAGCTTGGTTAGAACAGTTGGCGTTCTCTCCACAGCAAGCCCTTTTAGAAAATGATGAGTAATTGTATGTGCGTGTGTGCATTGCAGAACATGTGATAAAAATCTAATAAATTAGAGAATGTCATTTTTTTCTAAAAAAATAAAATAAAATAAAATCTCTTGGGTATAGTGTTCTTTTCTAATAGATAAACATTCTTGCTAAGGACTAATGTTCTTTTGGAAATTTTTTTTTTTTTCCCAAACTGAAATTACAGCAAATTGGCACCATTCAAAATATAACATTCCTGTCATTCCCTCCTTGTAAGCAACAGAGTAATATTCAGGGAAAAGAAAGGAATCTGAATGAATTTGTAAACACTAAAGTTTTTTTTTAATTCCTATTTCTGAGTCTGGCTCAAGACTAAATTAGCTTCTGGGACATTATTTAATTTTTATAAAATATCTCTTAGAGGTGGGGGGTAGGAGAAGGCAAGAATGTTTGTGTTGAAACTTTGTAGACCACAACTGCTGAAAAATCCAACAAGAATATTCATAGTTCAGCAAAGCTTTGGCTTTTGGCCAAGTGTTACAGAATATTTCTAGCAGTCACTGAAACCCTGTGGAAATTGTGTTGTTGTTTACATTTGCCTCCAGTAGTTATGTTATAAGGGAGGTTAAGTTTCATTTGTGTTTGTTTCACTTAGTTTCCATGTTTCAAAGTTCTTAAAGTAACTTCTGCTACTTAAGTCCATTCACAGGAAGAAGCTGATAAAGTATACTTTAGAATGGCAGGCTCCTGGTGGATAGTACCGGACAAAAATATAAATGTATTATCATCTCATTAAATAGGAAATAAAATATTATCATCACTGCAAACTACTTTGTTTGAAAGTTCCTTCAAAGGAATTACTACTTGTAGAATAAAAACCATCTTTATGAACTAAAACAAAAAGTCTCTCAATCTAAGGCTAGATTTAGGTCCACCTAAATCTGAATAAAATGGGGATTTGTAACTTTTTGTGCTGTTGGTCTCTATAGAAATCCTGATGAAACCTACAAACATAGATGGGAAAACTGAGGCAAGCAGAAATTAGGTGACTTGCCCAGAGTCACACAGCTAATATCTGAGGCAGGGATACACAGGTGTAATGAAAGAAATGTAAAGTACTAGATATAATTAGATGTAATGGGGGGGGGGGGGGGAATTATTTAACGTGATACAGAAAAAACCCAAGTTTGCTCTGTAAAATAATTTTTAAATCACAGGTTCTCAACCTTTTCATTTCTTATGAAAGGTCAAAGAAGAAAAGAGCAATGAGAGTTACCGACATGAAAAAACAGAGAACCGTGAAGAAATTTCTGGCCATCCTCTATGATGGCCCCAGAGAGCTGAGGCATATGGCAGCTTCACATGTCCTGAAGCTCTACCAAGTAAAACTTATTGATGGGCTTGTTAGAGAGAATTGTCTTAATCATCACAAATTTCTTGACCCCCTTAAGAAAGAAAGAAAGAAAGAAGAAGAAAGAAAGAAAGAAAGAAAGAAAGAAAGAAAGAAAGAAAGGAAGGAAGGAAGGAAGGAAGGAAGGAAGGAAGGAAGGAAGGAAGGAAGGAAGGAAGAAGGAAGGAAGGAAGGAAGGAAGGAAGGAAGGAAGGAAGGAAGGAAGGAAGGAAGGAAGGAAGGAAGGAAGGAAGGAAGGAAGGAAAAAGAAGAAAGAAAGAAAGAAAGAAAGAAAGAAAGAAAGAAAGAAAGAAAGAAAGAAAGAAGAGAAAGAAAGAAAGAAAGAAAGAAAGAAAGAAAGAAAGAAAGAAAGAAAGAAAGAAAGAAAGGAAGAAAGAAAGGAAGGAAGGAAGGAAGGAAGGAAGGAAGGAAGGAAGGAAGGAAGGAAGGAAGGAAGGAAGGAAGGAAGGAGGAAGGAGGGAAGGAAGGAAGGAAGGAAGGAGGGAAGGAGGGAAGGAGGGAAGGAGGGAAGGAAGGAAGGAGGGAAGGAGGGAAGGAAGGAAGGAGGGAAGGAGGGAAGGAGGGAAGGAAGGAAGGAAGGAAGGAGGGAAGGAAGGAAGGAAGGAAGGAAGGAAGGAAGGAAGGAAGGAAGGAAGGAAGGAAGGAAGGAAGGAAGGAAGGAAGGAGGGAAGGAGGGAAGGAAGGAAGGAGGGAAGGAGGGAAGGAAGGAAGGAAGGAAGGAAGGAGGGAAGGAAGGAAGGAAGGAAGGAAGGAAGGAAGGAAGGAAGGAAGGAAGGAAGGAAGGAAGGAAGGAAGGAAGGAAGGAAGGAGGGAAGGAAGGAAGGAAGGAAGGAGGGAAGGAAGGAAGGAAGGAAGGAGGGAAGGAAGGAAGGAAGGAAGGAAGGAGGAAGGAAGGAAGGAAGGAAGGAAGGAGGGAAGGAAGGAAGGAGGGGAAGGAGGGAAGGAAGGAAGGAAGGAAGGAAGGATGAAGGAAGGAAGGAAGGAAGGAAGGAAGGAGGGAAGGAGGGAAGGAGGGAAGGAGGGGGAAGGAAGGAAGGAAGGAAGGAGGGAAGGAAGGAAGGAAGGAAGGAAGGAAGGAAGGAGGGAAGGAAGGAAGGAGGAAGGAAGGAAGGAAGGAAGGAGGGAAGGAAGGAAGGAAGGAAGGAGGAAGGAAGGAAGGAAGGAAGGAAGGAAGGAAGGAAGGAAGGAAGGAAGGAAGGAAGGAAGGAGGAAGGAAGGAAGGAAGGAAGGAAGGAAGGAAGGAAGAAGGAAGGAGGGAATGGAGGGAAGGAGGGAAGGATGGGAAGGAAGGAAGGAGGGAAGGAAGGAGGAGGGAAGGAAGGAGGGAAGGAAGGAGGAAGGAGGAAGGAAGGGGGAAGGAGGAAGGAAGATGGAAGGAAGGAAGGAAGGAAGAAGAAGAAGGAAGGAGGAAGGAGGATGAAGGAAGGAAGGAGAGAGGAAGGAAGGAAGGAAGGAAGGGGAAGGAAGGAAGGAAGGACTGGAAGAGGAAGGAGGGAAGGAAGGAGGAAGGAAGAGGAGGAAAGAGAGAGATGGAGAGAGATAGAGAGAGAAAGGAGGAGAATGACTATCCATGAAAAAATGCTTATTACAAAGTTCTCCTCCAATATGGTCTCTAGTTCAATCTAAGAGAAGAAGAATGGCTATCTATTAAGCTTATTTAAAATCAGAAATTAATACAGATTTATTGAGGGCCTATTATATGCGAGGCACTGTGCTAAATGCTAGAGATACAAAAAGAGGCAAAGGACAATCCCTGTCTTCAAGTAGCTCACAATCTAATAAAGAGACAACAAATAAACAAATATATACAAACAAGCTAACTACAAAATAAATAGAAAATAACTACGAAAGGAAAGGCACTACAATAGAGAACGGTTGGGAGGAAAAGATTATAGAAGGGGGGGAGTAGTTGGGATTTAATAGAAGTCAGGAAACTATTAGATGGAGATGAGGAAGGAGAACATTTCAAGCCATGAGTGTAGCCAAAGAAAATGCCTGGAGCCTGAGAGATGGAATTTCTTGTGAATGATCTAAAAAGTATGCTTTTGTTACCCTGAGTGGAAAGACTAAATCCATCCAATAATGTTGCTTGCTCTTTGTACTTCCCATAATATAATTAAACCAATATTCTGTAAAGTACTTTAAAAAACTTTTGAACTATAATAGCACATTTTCCGAGCCTTGCTTGGATTTTAATCCTACTCACTAGCTTGCATAACCTTGTGCAACCCATTTTATATTTCTTATCTTAGTCTCTTAAAGTATAAAATGAAAGTTCCAAACTGAAGTCTCAGTTTTTGCCAGCTCCAAAGTTCTGTGAAATATGGTTTTTTTTTGTCACTTTCTAGATCTGTGCTTCCTCAATATAGGGAACTTTAAATGAATAAATCCTCCACATTAATATAGATTAGTGATTTTTTTTTTTGCAATGTATAGTCTTAGAGAGTTGCCTCTGACACTAAAGTGTTAAATGACTTGCCTAGAGCAATAGAATCGACATGAACTCTAATTCTGAAGTTGGCCCACTGTCCTATCCCAAAATACTATATATCCATGAAAAAAATGTCTTCTATTCCTCCTAGATGAGAAGGAAGAGGAGGAGGAAAAAAGGAAAAGAATCTTTCCATAACTCTATATAAATCCGGAATGAGTCACAATGAATTCCAATCTTTCTCCACTGAAGGAATTGCACCTAAACAAGAAAAATCCCCATTAAGAATAATAGCTAAATGATAAATATGGAAATATGTATAGAAGAACTGCACATGTTTAACATATATTGGATTACTTGTTGTCTAGGGAAAGAAGTAGGTGGAAGGGAGGGAGAAAAATTTGGAATACAAGGTTTTGCTAGGATAAATGCTGAAAACTATCTTTGCATGTATTTTGAAAATAAAAATCTATTGTTTAAAAAAAATTAATAGCTAAACATGTGTAACCTATATTGGATTACTTGCTGTCTAGGGAAGGGGGAAGGGGAGAAGAGAGGGAGAAAAAATTGGAACATAAGGTTTTGCAAGGGTGAATGTTGAAAACTATCTTTGCCTATATTTTGAAAATAAAAAACTATTTTTATTTTTTAAAGAATAATAGCTAACATTTCTATAACGCCTACTATATGCTAGCAGTAAGATGAACGCCTTACAAATGATTTCTTATTTGATCTTCTCAGCAACTCTGGGAGGGAAATTTTGTTATTACTCCTATTTTACAGATAGAGGCTAGCTTTCACATTCTACATGTTTTCTAGGTGTGTCCATGGAGGTGAAACGACTTCTTCAGGATAACATAGCTAGTGTCTGAGACAAGATTTGAATTCAGATTCTCCTGATTTCAGGCCCAGCTCTCTGTGCCACCTAGCTATCATTAACAGTTTGTAATACAAATTAAAAGTTTCAAGAAAACCTGAAAAAGCCAAAGAAAGAGGAGAAAGCTCCAAGGCAATCCCAATAAACTTTGGATAGAAAATGCCATCTGCATGCAGAAAAAGAACTATGGAAATTGAATATAAATCAACACATGCTGTGTTCAACTTTTTTTCTCTTTTTTTTCTCTTCCATAGTTTTTCCCTTTTGTTCTGATTTTTCTCTCTCAACATGATTCATAAAGAAATGTATATTAAAAAAATGAAAATAAAATAAAGAGATAAAAGCAAAATGCAAATCTTTTAAATTCTGTATCTGTCACTTCTCTTTAGGTTTTAATTTTCTTATCTGGTGAATTGAAGGCGGTAGCTGTGTGAAAGTCTATCGCCCAAAGAATCCTCTTAGAAAAAGTAAAAGTTATGTTGTAATGAGGTACTTGCTCATGATGTCCTCTATCTTCCTTAGTTTCCCTTGAATGGAGGGATTAGACAAGAGAGGTTCTTATTTACAGAAAAATCAAGATTCAGAACTTGCTATGTAATTTTCCACTTTTTACTAGCAGTCCTATTTGGTTTATTCTCCATAGAACATCATGCTTCCCTCCAGGATTCGCTTAAAATCTATTCATCAAGGGCATTAATTCAGTTTTTGATATTTTACTTCTCCTCAGCTCCTTCACCTCTGATGAAAAACTGAAAGTTGTGACAATAAACTCTTTCCTCCTTCCTTTAAAGGGAATTCAGAATATTTCACGTAATTCTCCACTTGGTTTCCACTTCATGGACACTCAGGCATCCTGACATTTCAGCTTTTTTGTGTGTGTCTTTCCCTGTTAGACAATAAGCTTCTTGAAAGGAGGGACTATCTTTCTTTTTCTTATTGTGCCTGGCCCAATTTAATAAGCATTTACTAAGCACTTACTGTGCCTGACACACAGTAAATGCTTCATAAATGCTTATTAAATTGAATGGCATAATTATAACAATATAAGGAGTAGTCTTAGTTTAGTGGTGACTAGATCTTTAATTTTCTGAGGACACTTTACCATAATCCTCTCTGATGAATAATTCAAGAACTATGTACTTCTTTCTATCCCCCTCTAATTTAAAATTCCAATCTGTACATTCAATTAAAAAGTGTCTCTAAAAGATTTTAGCCAAGGAAAATAGTTGGTAGCTTTTCTTACACAATTATATCATCTTCAAGGTCCCTTGCAGCTCCAAATACTAAGACCTGTTAAAAAGGAAAAGAAAGGGATTTTTGCATTACAGATTAGAATGTAAACTCTCTGAGGATTTTTTCTTTGTTACTAATATTTCCCTTCTCCAGAGACCCATAATTTTATTCATGTGAGAGCTTCTTTTAACATTGCAGGTTGACAATACCAACACAACTTAGATCACTTCTAGAACATTGAAGTGAGTCAAACAAATCAATCACTAAAGTAAACATAGTAATGAACCTCTCAATGTCCGACCAGCCTGGTTCTCCCAAACCAGACATACAGCCCATCCTCGGATTCATATTCAAAAATCTGTCCAGCTGGATAGGATCTGTCAGAATATGTGCTCTTTTCTCGCATGTTTTGAACTACAAGATACAAGGAAAACATTTTCAGCTACTCATAGACTTAATTTATTCTTTTTCTTTTCTGACCACTATAAGACATGCCATAGCATGTGAGATTTAACTAGACAGATGGGTGGACAGATGGACAGTCAGATTTTTTTTCAATCTAGTTTTAAAAGGGAAGGAGTTTTAGTGAAGGGAGCTTCCAAAATAGGAGTATATAGGATAATTGTCCTAGAGCTTGAAGGAATCTCAGGAGTCATCTAATCCAATCCCCTCTTTTTACAGATGAGGAAACTGAAGCTCATGGAAGTGAAATGTCTTGCCAAATGTCACAAAGATGCTAAGCATCAGAGGCAAGGTTTAACTTAGATTCTCTGAGTCTAGAGGCACTGCAGTTTACTATTCCCATAAAATTGCAAGTTAGGGCAAAAAAATTTTAAAGGAATTTTTTTATCTATGAGAAACTGACATCTGAAAATCCTGAATACTTTTTGGAATACTACACTGCAAATGAACATTACCACAAGAACATCTTCCTATTTCCATGAGAACATAGCAACAAAATGAACTATTATTTAATTTAAAAAGTTATGAAACCAAATTGTTTAATTTGAAAAAAAAAAAAAAAGTTTTCCCGTGACAGTGGCATTGTATTAAAAGACAGTACATTGTACTGAAAGAAATATTGACGGCTTACTGGAAATTAGAATCTATTATTACTGTTCTTAAAATGTTGAGAAATTTTGCAAAAAACAAAATAGCCTATGGGTCTTTTCTGTTTGTTGTGCTATGCTCATTCCAAGGCCAATAACTCTTTGTGATTTCTTTCAAAAACAGAAATGAGTCCATGGACAGTAAGTTAATGCAATGAAAATTATGACATCCATTGTTAGGAATGAGTTGTGGGATTTGGAGCTCCTGGTTTCATCACTGGAGGGATCAGCATAGATCGACAACTCTCTGAAATGTATAGTCTTAGCAAATTCCCTGGAGCAGCGAAAAGATAAGCTAACTTGTCTATTAATGTGTCAGAGGTGGTACTTGAACCCATATCTAAGTGACTTCAATTATGTCCTAACCGCCATACTGCCTTGCCCCTCTAGAAATTATATCATTGAATTTAAAGTGCTCCAACACCAAAAACTATGGAAGGAAATTTTTTTTCCAATTAAAAAATTGCATGTAAAAACACTTTTTAACTTTTATTTTTTGATTTTGAGTCCTTCCCTTCCTTCTCTCCTCATTAAGAAGGCAAGTAATATGATATGGATTATATATGTGCCATCATGCAAAACATTTCCATATTAGTTGTGTTATGAAAGAAATCACAAACCAAAAATAATAACAAAAACCAATAGAAATAAAGAAAATAAATAAAAATATACTTTGATCTGCATTCAGACTCCATGAGTTCTTTCTCTGAAAATGGATAGCATTTTTCATCAGAATTGTCTTGGATCATTGTATTGATCAGAATAGCTTAAATCATTCATAGTTGATCACATGCAATATTGCTTTTTATTGTACATATTGTTCCTCACTTAATTTTGTATCAATTCATGAAACTCCAGGTTTTTCTGAATTCTATCAGCTCATTATTTCTTCTAGCACAAGAGTATTCTATCACAATCATATACCACAGCTTATTCAGCCATTCCCCAATTGATGGGTATCCCTTCAATTCCCCCTTCCTTGCCACCACAAAAAGAGCTGATATAAATATTTTTTTTATAAATAGGTCCTTTATCCTTTAAAAAAAAAAAAAAATCTCATTGGGATACAGATCTACTAGTGATTTTGTTGGGTCAGTATCCACAGCTTTACGGGCCCTTTGTGCATAGTTCCAAATTGCTCTCCAGAATGACTGGATCAGTTCACAAATCCTCCAACAATGCATTTGTGTCCCAATTTTCTTATATCCTCTCTAACATTTGAAGAAGATTGTTAATTGGCCAAAACACAATTCTTAAACACTGCAAAGTGTTCCCTTAAAACACAAATGTATTTATAATTAGTTATATTAAGATCATTTTTTCCCCTCAGAGAACAGAAAAACCACACTGGCCAAATCTAACCAGAATAGGTACAGCTCTGAGAAGAAAAAGGAGAGGGCAGAATCATTTTGAAGCATTCTAATGCACTTTTTCTGCTGATAAGGGAAGGAGGAGAAAATACTGCCTATGTTTACATTCATTTGGGGTTGTTGGAATAAATTGTTGTCTTCATTCATTTCAGGAAAGTAAACAGATTGGGAAGATATTTTAAAGAGTGTTTGAAAGCTTCTGGGCTTGATTTTTTTTTCCCCTTCTTATTTGTGTTTGTGGTTAACCACATTTCTGGAATCTTATGACTTTTTTTTTTAAATGATAAATTCTGAAACTTCTAACAGTTTCTGACAAACTACAACCTCTAAATAGACTTGCCTCTTCTTCTGTTGATGTTATCAGATGCAAGAATGGAAAATACACTGGGAGGTTATTTTTGGAAAAATAGATTAAGATAGAGCCCCCACTTTTCTGAAGCAGCAATTTCCAGTCTTTATCAGAAAACAGGAATTTGCAGACTTTAGAAAGTTCTTTTAGAGATAAATCTGTTGCTTTCATTAAAGCTGAATGGTGAATCTCCTGAGAAGATAGCCCCAGCAGAAGTTTTAAAAGCAAAGGAATGAAACATGGATTTTAAACTGGAATAAAACTGAAAAATCATCTGCTCTAAGCCCATTATTTTATAATATAACCAGAGCCTAGGGAGAGAATATGGGCAAGTGGGATGTCTCTGAGCTCAAATTCAGACCCATGTCCTCTGACTCAGAAGCTAAAAACCTGAGTCAATTCTGTTGGACAGGGAACAGGAATTGGTAGAGTTTCTAAGGAATGACTCTTCTTTATGTGGTTGAGATAGAATAAAGACAGATGTCATGGAAGTTAAAATGATTGGAAACCTGGGAAGTAAGACTTTTCAAAGGGGACAAAGATTGGAATGAAGGCAGTTATTGAACTTATTAGTGAAGATCCAATGGCTTAGAGGTCCATAACAATCTGGACAAGGCAGAGTCAAATTTAATGAGGACCACAAGATAGGAAAACATGAGAGTAGGCTTAGAATATAGGATCAACCAAAACTATGACCATTAAGGTCATATAGTCATAGCTCTTATTCTTACTGTTCAATTGTTTTTAGTCCTGTCTAATTCTTCATGACCCCATTTGGAATTTCCTTGGCAGAGATAATGGAATAGTTTGCCATTTCCTTCTCCAGATAATTGTACAGATGGGGAAACTGAGGCAAACAGGATTAAGTATTTGCCCAGCCATAGCTAATAAGTATCTGATGGCACATTTGAACTCATGAAAATGAGTCTTCCTGAGTCCGGGCCCAGCACTTTCTCCCACTATGCCATTTAACTGCCCCCTCTTTTTACATATAGGGCAATCCAAAGCCTGGAAGGCTTAATACCAGTTATTTATAACTAATATAACTTTAACAACCCATTAGTATAAGACTCTGTCTTCCCTAGTAAAAATCAGTCTCTCATATCTATGTGAGACCTGGGTGGAATTGGCAAGAGGAAAAGAAGAAAGCTCCAGACTCTTTGAGACTCCAGAGCTTTCTGGCTTCCAGATTCAAGAGAGATGATGGAAAATGTCAACCCTACTTCGGGTGGCTGAAGGAAAAGACTGTGGGAGGACATGAGAAGAGCTGGCAGTATCTATCATGTCTCTATCCCCAATTGGTTACACTAGAGACTTAAGAGCATTTCCCATTGTATGAGACCTAGGACCTCCTGTTGGGTTGATTTGAGTTCCCAACTCTTAGTGGGGAGCCCCTTCATTCTGTATTGTCTGATATATTCTCCTGAAATTACTTTTTCTGATTTCTGTTTTGTGCCAACTTGGATAAATGGTCTATTACCTGTCTTTGCTAATTGTGACGCGTTCGTTGTAGAACTGGAATTTAATGAAAAGGGAATCTAGACTTGGATCCAAAGCTTGGTCTTGCTTCCTCCTAATTAATGAAACAATGATCAGAAGTTAAGCTTGAACCTGAAAATTGCATCCTCTAGACCAGGGGTTCTCAAACTACGGCCCGAGGGCCAGATGAGGCCAGCTGAGGATGTTTATATGGCCCACTAGGTTACGGCAAATGGGCTGAGGGGCAGAGACAGAGTATGAGTTTTGGTTTTTACTACAGTCCGGCCCTCCAACAATCTGAGGGACATTGAACTGGCCTCTTATTTAAAAAGTCTGAGGACCACTGCTCTAGACTATCAATGTTTGAGGGAGCAGATAGATGTAATTCTAGCCTGGTACTCTTCTCTCTAGGGAGATCAGAGTAGCCAAGCTTCTGACAGGAATTTAAGTCTTCTTTGAAGAAGGATGAAGGGAAAAGAGACTAGCAATGTCTCTTTTACCTCCCTTTGAACCACATAATGACATCCCCATGCTACAGGTAAAAGGGACAACTCTTGCTACACTAATAATGGAGGATGGCTTTATCTGTTTCACTTAACTTTTATTCTAGATCAAATTCATTTGCATGCAAAATTGGAGAGGACTGGGTGAATTTCTAAGCCTAAATCAGATTTTTTTTTTTTAATCTAGAGTAAATAACTGAAATTCAGTCCCAGATTAAGTATTTAAAAGAAAGAAGTTCATCTAAACCTAGTGTTATATTGAATTTTTCTTTTTTATCCAGTAGGCTCTTTGGACTGGGTACAATGATTCATAGTCTCTGGCTATGGCTAAAGAGATATCTATCTGCCTTTATCAATGAAGGACTTTCTTTAGCCTATGGGTACTGAGGTGACTGGCAGGTAAACCTAAAGGCTCCTTATTATCTTAATCCTCAGAAGTGGAAACAATCACAAGACCAAGCAAGGACTATCTGCCTTGGGGCAGGGGAAAGGAAGAGTCCCTGGAAAAAAGGTAGGAGGGAGATGGAAAGAAATTACTTTCAGCACAGATTATAACTCTGTTTATCAGGAAGCCGGCCAGAGTGGGTACAATGATGACATTAGTATCAATTATCAGGAAGCAAAGAAGTCATGAGCATTTTCCTTTAAATATGTATCCAAGCCACACATATTCTCTATTTCTATATCTTACTACATGAATTTTTACATGTGTGTCCTATACATGTTTTCTAAGTGTGGCCATGGATGGCATACATACATGTAGGACATTGCCCCCAGGTTTATATGGGGAAAGGAAATAATTTGCTGCTATTTCTCTTACACTGATGTTTCACTAAATATCTTTGCTTTTTAACTAGTTACTTCTTCTGGATGACTAGTAAAGGGCTAAGAATAGCTTGAAACTGAGTTGGATTTTCTGGGGACCCCATATATGAGCCCCAGATGCTATATTTAGTAAAAGAAATTGAGATCTTAAGAAGTATTGGCAGAACTAGGAATCATACTCCATTGTCTGACTAAAGTCAGACATCTTTCTATTATATTTCAATAGTGGAAGTTTCCAGGAGATATATTCAAATAGAAGCTCAGAGGAAGACAAGGACTGGGAAGTGAGAGGGTTGTGTTTACAGTGGATAAAGAGACTGCTAGTGGGAGCAGCTTGAGATTCTTTCCCCAATGATTTCCACCATTCCTCCCCTAACTGACCTCATGCTAATATCCCACGTGATGAGCGATGTTCTCCCTGATGGGCTTGGGGACAACAGTCTGAGAGAATCAAGACAAGGAACTAACAAGGGACCAATTGGGCAACTGTGGACTGAGAGAGGAAGCTGGATACTCCACTTCTCTTCAAAATGTCATTTCCCCAGGGAAATCATGTTTTGATTCTTCTCTGACAGCAAAGTTAGCATTTATTTCTCTGAATCATACTTCCTCTCAGGTTTCCATTTATTTCACATCCAAATCACAGTTCCATTTTATCTGAAATTTTAGGCAAACAGTTCCAAAGAGAAGGCCTGCTTCCCACAGAAATGTCTGATTGATCCTCTCAGATGGTTTCAAATTCAGTTTAAAGAATTATTCAGTAATTAAGTTGTATCATGTAGATTAATGATAGATTTCTAAGTCATAAGCACATTTCAACAGATTTGAATTTTACCTGCATCTTGTTTCTTCTCCCTAGTACAAGTTATGACATATTGCAGTACTAGCTTTGTATTATTACTCTTCTCATGCATGAGGTAAATGACTTGTCAGAATCAAGGTTGGAAGGAAATTCTTCCCAGAATATCATTATGTTCTGGTTTTTCTATGTTTCCTGAAATTTCCACCATTACTCACCCCCCGTGGAGAAACAATAATAATAGCTCACATTTATATCATGTTTTAGAGCGTCTGTAGGGGTTGAGGAGAAAGAGGAGAAAAATAGGTTGGAACACTTTTTGGGAAATGGCAGAGCTCCTTTAGGGATTCCAAGCTTCCCTACAGTCGGCTGATGTTGCTGTACAGTAGTGAGAAATGAGATGCCACAGCTTCTGAAGAATTAAAAATTAACATTACACAGAAGGAATGAAGAGATAGGAGCATGGTGGATAGGAACAGCTACACAACACAGTGTCCCAAAAGTCTTAATGTAGTTTTAAAATTTAGTAGGCTTCAAGCATTGAGGCTTTGATAGGTTAAAAGCATAGTGAGACTTTGGGGATATCTGGTAAAACCAAATGAGGAACTTTGGAGTACAGGAGTAATGGATAACATCCAATAATTGTATGATAGAAGATAGGTTAAACAATTAAACGTATTCAGTCCAATTGTGCCACCCTTAATGAACTAGCAAGTGATTCGATTTTTAAGTGACATTTTATTTTTTCCAATTACATGTAAAGACAATTTTAAGTTTCTTGAATTAAAAATTTTCCCTCTCTCTTACCTCCCCATTCCAAAGAAGGGAAGGAATTTTATATAAGTTATATAATGCAGTCATGCAAAACACATTTTCATTTTAGTCATGTTGTGAAAGAAATAGACTAAAAGAAAAAAAATGAAGAAAATAAAGAAAATGAAAAATATGCTTTGATTTTTATTCAGACTCCAGTGCATTTTTTTTGTATTTTCTTTTTTCTTTTTTTATATTAATTTTATAATTATAAATTTTTTGACAGTATATATACATGAGTAATTTTTTTTATAACATTATCCCTTGTATTCATTTTTCCAAGTTTTCCCCTCCCTCTCTCTACTCCTTCCCCTAGTTAACAGGTAATCCCATACATTTTACATGTGTTACAGTATAACCTAGACACAATATATGTGTGTAAATCCAATTTTCTTATTGCGCGTTAAGTATTGGTTTCCGAAGGTATAAGTAACCTGGGTAGATAGACAGTAGTGCTAACAATTTACATTCATTCCCCAGTGTTCCTTCTCTGGGTGTAGTTGTTTCTGTCTATCATTGATCAGCTGGAAGTGAGTTGGATCTTCTTTATATTGAAGATTTCCACTTCCATCAGAATACCTCTTCATACAACATTGAAGTGTACAGCGATCTTCTGGTTCTGTTCATTTTCCTCAGCATCAGTTGATGTAAGTCTCTCCAAGCCTCTCTGTATTCATCCTGCTGGTCATTTCTTTCAGAACAATAATATTCTATAACATTCATATAACCATAATTTACCCAGCCATTCTCCAATTGATGGACATCCATTCATCTGCCAGTTTCTAGCTACAACAAAAAGAGCTGCTACAAACATTTTGGCACATACAGGTCCCTTTCCCCTCCTCAGTATTTCTTTGGGATATAAGCCCAGTAGTAGCACTGCTGGGTCAAAGGGTATGCACAGTTTGATAACTTTTTGGGCATAGTTCGAAATTGCTCTCCAGAATGGCCAGATTCTTTCACAACTCCACCAACGATGCATCAGTGTCCCAGTTTTCCCACATCCCCTCCAACATTCATCATTATTTGTTCCTGTCATCTTAGCCAATCTGACAGGTGTGTAGTGGTATCTCAGAGTTGTCTTAATTTGCATTTCTCTGATCAGTAGTGATTTGGAACACTCTTTCATATGAGTGGATATAGTTTCAATTTCATTATCTGAGAATTGTCTGTTCATATCCTTTGACTATTTATCAATTGGAGAATGGTTTGATTTCTTATAAATTAGGATCAATTCTCTATATATTTTAGAAATGAGACCTTTATCAGAACCTTTAACTGTAAAAATATTTTCCCAATTTGTTACTTCCCTTCTAATTTTGTTTGCATTAGTATTGTTTGTACAGAAACTTTTTAGTTTGATGTAATAAAAATATTCTATTTTGTGATCATTAATGATCTCTAGTTCTTCTCTAGTCATAAATTCCTTCCTCCTCCACAGGTCTGAGAGGTAGACTATCCTCTGTTCCTCTAATCTATTTATGATCTCATTCTTTATGCCTAAATCATGGACCCATTTTGATCTTATCTTGGTATATGGTGTTAAGTGTGGATCCATATCTAATTTCTGGCATACTAATTTCCAGTTTTCCCAACAGTTTTTTTCAAATAATGAATTTTTATCCCAAATGTTGGAATCTTTGGGTTTGTCAAACACTAGATTGCTATAGTTGTACCCTATTTTGTCCTATGTACCTAATCTGTTCCACTGATCGAGTAGTCTATTTCTTTTTTTTTGTTTGTTTTTACTGTTTATTTGCTATTTTTTTTTCTTTTTATAACTTTTTTTTTTAATTTTTAATTTTATTTTATAATTATAACATTTTTTGACAGTACATATGCATGGGTAATTTTTTACAACATTATCCCTTGCACTTACTTCTATTCAGATTTTTTCCCTTCCTCCCCCAACCCCCTCCCCCAGATGGCAAGCAGTCTTATATATGTTAAATATATTACAGTATAATTTAGATACAATATATGTGTGTAGAACCGAATTTTTTGTTGCACAGGAAGAATTGGATTCAGAAAGTAAAAATAACAGTTTACATTCATTTCCCAGTGTTCCTTTTCTGGATGTAGCTGGTTCTGTCCATCATTAATCAATTGGAATTGGATTAGCTCTTCTCTATGTTGAAGAAATCCACTTCCATCAGCATACATCCTCGTACAGTATCATTGTTGAAGTGTATAATGATCTTCTGGTTCTGCTCGTTTCACTCAGCATCAGTTGATGTAAGTCTCTCCAAGCCTCTCTGTATTTCTCCTGTTGGTCATTTCTTATAGAACAGTAATATTCCATAACATTCATATACCATAGTTTACCCAACCATTCTCCAATTGATGGACATCCATTCATCTTCCAGCTTCTAGCCACTATGAAAAGGGCTGCCACAAACATTTTGGCACATACAGGACCCTTTCCCTTCTTTAGTAGTTCCTTGGGGTATAAGCCCAGTAGTAGTATGGCTGGGTCAAAGGGTATGCACATTTTGATAACTTTTTGGGCATAATTCCAGATTGCTCTCCAGAATGGTTGGATTCTTTCACAACTCCACCAACAATGCATCAGTGTCCCAGTTTTCCCACAGCCCCTCCAACATTCATCGTTATTTGTTCCTGTCATTTTAGCCAATCTGACAGGTGTGTAATGATACCTCAGAGTTGTCTTAATTTGCATTTCTCTGATCAATAGTGATTTGGAGTAGTCTATTTCTTAGCCAGTACCAAATGGTTTTGGTGACTGCTGCTATATAATATAACTTTAGATCAGGTATACCTAGACCACCTTCATCTGACTTTTTTTTTCATTAATTCCCTTGAAATTCTTGACCTTTTAATCTTCCATATGAACTTTGTTGTTATTTTTTTCTAGGTCACTAAAATAGTTTCTTGGGAGTCTGATTGGCATAGCACTAAATAAATAGATTAGTTTGGGGAGTATTGTCATCTTTATTATATTTGCTCGGCCTATCCACGAACATCCAGTGCATTTTTCATAAGTCTTTCAGAACTGTCTTGAATCATTGTATTTCTAAGAACAGCTAAATCATTCATATCAAACAATATTGCTGTTACTACGTATAGTATTCTGTTTGTGCACACTTAATTTTATATTGGTTTATTTTAAGTCCAGACTTTTCTGAAATAATTGTTTTTCTTATAAAGTGCTCCCATTATTAAAAGATTTTATTATATTCAACAAAGAAAATATTTATATAAATACACTGGGTAAAAAAAAAAAACATAATACTTCAAAAAATGAATTAACTCAACATTAATTAAGTCCCCGCTATGTCCAAAACATGTAGCTAAATACTGGAGAAAGAAAGGGGAAAAAAAAGAAAAAATAATAATCCTTACCCTCAAGAAATATATATTGACAAGTAAATACAAGTATACTTAAAGAGATAAGACAAAGAAATTTTAAGAGGGAGAAATGTTTCCACTACCATCATCAGTATCAATAAGAAAGACTCATGGAACATTGGACATAGAAAGTGGTACATAATCTATTTAAGAAGAAACTAGTAATTTTATAAAGTCAAAGTTAGAAGGGAATAAATTCTGGACATTTCTTTGTAAAAAGCACAAAAAGACCTATAGAATATTCTCTAAGTTTCCTAAAAATATTTTAGTTTCAATGGAAATCTGGGTCTGTTTAATGATGAGCAATACATTTTGAGTTAAATTTTGTGGAGCTCACAATTACTAATGATGCTCCCAAAATTTATCTAGTTTATGGTAGGTGAATTGCTTCTGAGTGAGAAATATCTCTAGGCCTAATTAGTGTCAACTATTCTATCTATTAAACTTTTCTTAAAACTTGTCCAAATAAATATTTCATAAGATGAGAAATTCAGAGGAAGAAGGAACCTTAGATACTGTTAGGATTACTAAGTGAGAACTGAGGTTTTCTGGACAATTACAAGGTGAGAACTCAGGTTGGCTTGATAGAGGGGGCAAGCTCCTCGCTGAAGGTCACCAGCTCGTCCTGGGCCACGCTCAGGCTGCCCTGCGTCTCGCCGGCCACGTCGCTGACCTTCTTCAGCTCCTTCTCCAGCCGGGCGGCATGCTCCCGCTCCAGCCGGCTGGCCTTCTCCAGCAGTGCCACCTTCTCCGCCAGGCTCTGGCCCTCGCTCTTGTAGCGGCTCCGCTCCTCCGCGTACCTGGCTTCGCACGCCTCGTAGCGGCTCTTCAGGCCCTTCAGCTCCTCCCTCAGCTCGCCCATCTCGGCCATGGCCACCTTGTACTTGCACTCCAGGATCTCGGGCCCGTTGATGTCCACCTAGTGATAGTCGCCTAGATTTTGACTCCAATGAACAAAATCCAGGAATATATTGGACAGCAGCTGTGACAGCTGACCGACCTATGCTTACTATTTATATAAACGGAATACCATTTGAAGGATTGGTAGACACGGGTGCAGATCGTACAGTTATTAGAGGTGCCAATTGGCCCGGTCACTGGCCAAAGATTAAAGCAGACACCTATATGTCTGGGGTGGGAGGATCAATAGCAGCAGAAGTTAGTGCTAGACCTTTGAGATGGGTATTTGAAGGAGAAACAGGAGCTTTTACTCCTTTTGTGGTTGAAAAAATCCCCATCAATCTGTGGGGAAGAGACATTTTACAGCAGATAGGATTACAAATAAGCACTTCGGCTTTTTAGGCAGGGCTGCTGTTGAAGGCCTACCTGCACTTTCACCAGTTCCTATTCAGTGGAAGACTGATTCACCAGTGTGGGTAGAACAGTGGCCCTTAAGAAGTGATAAAATTCAGGCCTTATTAGACATAGTGCAAGAACAATTTGACCAAGGACACTTGCGGCCTTCTCTAAGTCCTTGGAATTCCCCAGTATTTGTGGTGAAAAAGAAATCTGGAAAATGGAGGATGATAACTGATCTAAGAAGAGTAAATGAACAGATGGAAACTATGGGAACTCTTCAGCCTGGACTTCCATCTCCTACTCAGTTGCCAAGAGAATGGCCTCTATGGGTTATAGACATTAAGGATTGTTTCTATTCTATTCCTCTAGATAAGGAGGATATGAAAAGATTTGCTTTTTCAGTGCCTAGTGTTAATTTGGCTGAGCCTTATAAAAGATATGAATGGACAGTTTTGCCACAGGGAATGAAAAACAGCCCTACTATGTGCCAAATGTATGTTGCAGCTGCTCTTGCTCCAGTAAGAAAAGCCTTTCCAAAAGTAATATTGTTACATTATATGGATGATATTTTGGGATGTGCACCTGAGGAACAAATGTTAGAGGCATGTCTACAAAGGACCATGGAAACATTAAAGTACTACAAACTGCATATAGCTACAGAAAAAATTCAAAGACATGCTCCTTTTCAATATTTAGGATATGAAGTATATCCTAAGACACTCACAGTACAAAAGCTTTCTTTAAGAACAGAGAAGTTGAACACCTTAAATGACTTTCAAAAATTAATAGGAGATATCCAATGGATGCGTCCAGTGTTAGGCTTAACTACCAATCAACTACAACCACTATATGACATTTTAAGGGGAGACAGTGCTTTAAATTCACCACGCCAGCTTACAAAAGAAGCACAAAAGGCTTTGAGAGAAGTTGAACTGGCTTTATCCAATGTGGTTGAAAGAGTCACTCAAAAACCCTTGGAAATATCAGTTTTTGCTACAAAAGAGGCACCCACAGCAGTCCTTCACCAAGGAGACAGAGTGATTGAGTGGGTGAACCTCCCAGCACAACCAGAACAAAGCCTTACACCTTACCCAGTGCTTGTGGCTAGGATTTTATTAAAGGCTATTAAGAGAGTAACACAATTATCTGGGATAAGTCCTGAAAAAATATACACATTCTATACTAACACACAGATTAATGTATGCTGTGAGACCATCCCAGAATGGCAAATTTTATTAGCCACCGCTCCAAATTTTGCACATGGATCTCCATTAAAGATTACCCGGCTACTACATAATTGGCGATGGATTTTTGAAGAAAAGGTTTCTAAGGTTCCTCTTAAAAGACCAACAATCTTTACAGATGCCTCCAAAGAAAATATTTGTGCCATATACTCTCATGATTTAACCATAAAGAGAGTAATCAGGACTCCTTTTCAATCCACTCAACAGAATGAATTATTTGCTATCATGCTAGCTCTCACTTATTACCCAGGAGACGTAAATATAATTACTGATTCAGCCTATTCAGTAGGTGTAGTACAAAGAATTGCCACAGCCCAAATAAAATTTGCAGCCTCCAATATTTATCAGCTCTTTAAGGAACTTCAAGAGCAAGTGAGAAAACATCCAGGCAAGATTTATATCTTGCATGTCCACTCACATAGTGGACTTCCAGGTCCCATTTTTGATGGAAATTCAAAGGCAGATAGCCTTCTAACCATGTTAGCCAGTAGTCCTTTATTTCAGGAAGCACAAGAATCTCATTCTAAATATCATCAGGCTGCTCGAGCTTTACGTTTACAATTTGGAATCACAAGAGAGGAAGCTAGGAGCATAGTAAAAAGCTGTACAGCTTGTCTTCCTTTCCACGCTCCTACACTCCCTCCAGGGAAGAATCCTCGTGGTTTGAGACCCAATGAAATCTGGCAAATGGATGTGACCCATTATAAATCTTTTGGTCGTCTATCTTTTATTCATGTTGTGGTAGACACCTTTTCAGGATTCACATTTGCAATGCCAGCAGCAAAAGAGACAGCCCGAGTGGTCACTGAATTCCTTATACAGGCTTTTGCAATTATGGGTGTGCCACAAGCAATAAAAACAGACAATGGACCTGCATATACGTCCAAACATTTTACACACTTTTGTGCACAGTATAAGATTTTACATACCACGGGCATACCCTTTAATCCTCAAGGGCAGGCAATAGTAGAGAGAAGAAACAGAGATATTAAGACACTCCTCCAAAAACAAAAGAAAGGGGGAGCCACAGGTAGCCCTAGGGAACTTCTAAATTTAGTTCTCTATACCATTAATTTTCTAATTTTTGACAAAGATGCACTGGCTCCAGCAGACAGGTTTTATAACCCACCAGAAGGGCAGTGTCCAGTGAGAGCATCTCCACTGTCCTTAGATAATCGCCAGGTGATGTGGAGAGATCCAGAAAGTGGTGAATGGAAGGGACCAGATAGGTTAACTGCCTGGGGGAGAGGGTTTGCTTGTATTTCTTCAGCAGGAGAAGGAATCAGATGGGTGCCAACGAGTCATATTCGCCTTGTCCATCAGAGAGAGACAGAAAAAGAGAAAGGCCTCAAAATAAAGGAGAAGATCTAAGAAACATCTGACACTGAAAGAGCATGGATAATAAGAAGACTGTTAAAGAACTTTAAAAACCAGCAGGAATCATTGGACTTCCTCACACAAGATGAGACTAATGGACAATGGACTTATGGACATTTATAAATTTTCAATTTATGATTATGTTATATACTTCTAGCATGTGTTATGTTACTATGTTACTATGTGCTTATGTAATTTATGTAATTATCTGTAATATTTCCCATATTGATGGATTTATGTTTCAAGGTCATGACTGTCCTATGTTCTAAATCAAAAGAAAGGGGGAGATGTTAGGATTACTAAGTGAGAACTGAGGTTTTCTGGACAATTACAAGGTGAGAACTCAGGTTGACTTGATAGAGGGGGCAAGCTCATTGGCTGGGGTGGTTCTTCCCAGAAGCCCTTGCATTATCCCACGCCCATTCTCTGGGAGAATAAAAGAGAGGACTCTCAGAGAAAGAAGAGGACTCTGAATTGCATCAGGCTTGACGGGGCTCTCTGCAGGAAGGGAAGTCACTTCTTTGGACAAGAGTTAACAGCAACTGCCTGGAGACAACGGTTCATTACAGGAAGAAGAATCTGTCGGAGAGATTTGAGTAGAAGACACAGCAGATCTCTTCCCAGAGAGCGATCCAGCAGCTTCTGGAGACGACAGCTCGTTACAAGATACCATCTAGTAAATTTTATTTTACAAATGTGTAAAGAGGATAGAAGAGAGAGACTATGTTACATCATCCCCACTAGCATGTATGTGTGTGTGTGTGTGTGTGCAAATGCAAATAATATGGAGAGGAAAGAGAGAGACAGAGACAAAGATAAAGACAGACAGAGACAGAGAAAGACAGAGAGAGAACTCCTTGTAAGGGATCCAGTATGTGATTTGGGTTCCACAAGTTGGGTTGAATTGGGTTCCCCAGATACTAAATGTGAAAGAGGAATTTTATTTGTTTTCTTGGCCCTCAAAGTAGAGAACAAAGAGCAATGAATGGGTGAGAGGAATTTGGTCTCATCAATGTTTGACTTTCTCCATCAGCTTCCTTCTTATCCCCATCTTTATTCCCCCCCCCCCAGCTCCCAATTCCTCACCATCTTGCTGCTGTTGTTTCTTCCACTGCTCTGTTAAAGGCAGTGCATCCTAATGGATAATGCATTTGGACTTAGTGTCCAGAATACTGTTTTTTGTTTGTTTGTTTGTTTGTTTTTTGTTTATTTTTTGAGGCTGGGGTTAAGTGACTTGCCCAGGGTCACACAGCTAGGAAGTGTCAAGTGTCTGATACCAGATTTGAACTCGGGTCCTCCCGAATTCAAGGCTGGTGCTCTATCCACTGCGCCACCCAACTGCCCCCTCAGAATACTAAGTTTTAAATCCTCTGATGTTAGCAGTTATGGGAAGCAAGTCAGTAAGTAGTGTCTTTAAGCCTCAGTTTTTTAATCAGCAAAATGATTATAAAGACTATAGTACCCCCATCACATGGTTACTTTAAGATTTATACAAGATTATGAGACAAAATGTTCTGCAAACCTTAAGGCAGTATACTAATGTCATCTATTATACCCTAATTGATGTTGTCAGTTCCTAAGCATCTGGACCCCTGAGAGATTACAGAAGTATAATCTGTATTTTAGCCTTGTCAGAATTAAACAGCCAAGACTAAAAATGCCTCTGAGCTATTTGAAAGTTTCCATCTCTTTCAAGACCAGGCTCTAAATGCCCCCTGGATTTTGAGGGTTTCTGCTCTTCTACCAAATCCTACAATCCCATCTTCTGTACAAAGGGACTCACTAGTGCCTCTGAGGACTCTATTCATTCTATTCTGCCAAAAATCTCCATTTCCAATGCCTAACTTGAGTTAGAACAAATTGGTCCCATTCATCAGTTCTATTTCCCTGTGTCCAAATAGTGTGCCTCCCACTGAGTTGTTTGGGGTTTGGAAATATACTCGTGTCTCCTTTCTCTCTGCTTGTCTGCTTTCCATTCTTCTCAATATTAGAGCACTCCATCCAAATTCCTCAGGAGCTGCTCTGCAGAGAAGAAGGACAGTGTGTTTTTGCTTGCTTGTTGGGGCAACACCTCATTATAATAATTAGCTTATTTTAAGCCTAAGGGGCAATACGATTACCCCTAAATTTATTTCCCTACTCTTTAGCTATAAGAAATCTATTTTAGATGAAAAGTTCTGACTTGTCTTAATTACTCTGAGCCCCCACTTAGGAAAACTTCTAATATTCAGGCAGGAGTTGGATTGTGCCCAATCTTATGTTTATATCTACCTCTAGTCACCTTCTGGTTTCTTGGTGGTAGAGACGATTAGCTTTCTGGAACATTTGGGTAAAACACAACAAATGATATCATAGTATCTGTCAATAGTAAGGCATTTTGAGGAGAAATTAAAGAAAGCTCAGGCAATCGTTTGTTGGGATGTCCCTCAGGTTGGGTTATTCTTTCCAAGATGCTTATAAAGCCAAATACTCTTTCTGAGATTTCCTTCGTGGTCACAGTTCCTTTGTTCCACCCTGTGCAAGTCAGAATCTTGGAATCTCCTCCCCACACCCATTCTAGGTTAGTTTCTCCCTTTTATACAAATTGTTTAGGTCAAAGCTTCTTTAACTTTGGATTGTGACCTCATGTGGGGTCATCTAATTGAAGGCAGGGTCATGAAATTATGACTTATTATCAGTAAATGTATGATTTATATACTTATTTTATATACCTATATGCCCAGGATCCACATAAAAATTTTGGGTGAAAAGAGGTTATAAGTGGACAAAGCTTGAGAAGTTCTGGTTTAAGTTGTGACTCAGTTTCTTAGACCATGGCTTTGACTGATTCAAGGAGGTGTACAGCCTGGAACAGCTAAGAAGTGCAGTATAATACCAACAGTGCAGTCAGAAAAACCTGAAAGCTGCATGAGACTGGGCTAATCACTTAACCCTGTTTACCAGAGTTTCCTCATCTGTAAAATGAGTTGGAAAAAGAAATGGCAAACCTCTCCAGTGTCTTTGCCAAGAAAATCCCAAATGGGATCAAGAAGAGCTGTACAGAACTGAAACACTGAGCAATGTCTGATAATCAAAAAAGTCTCTCACCTTGTCAAGGCACCAGAGACAAGTGGGAGGAGTTTCTGTCTCACCCTTATGGTCTTTCTGTCTCTGTCTTTGTCTCTCTCTGTTTGTCTCTCTCTTTCTCTTTCTCTCTGTCTCTGTCTGTCTCTCCCTGTGTTGCCATCTCTCTCTCTCTCTCTCTCTCTCTCTCTCTCTCTCTCTCTCTCTCTCTTATTGGCCTTCTATCTATCTCTTTATCTCTGTCTTGCTCTTCCTCTTAGTCCTTTCCAATTTTGAGGTGTAATTCTGTTAGACTCTCACAAGTAATCCAAACAAAAAAAAAATTGTATTTTAAACCAGCTTTAAGAATCTCAAGGGCCAAACAGTGTGGGGACTACCTCCATTAAACACAACCCTTCTATACCTCTTTCCTAACCTTCACCTCTTTCAAAATCCTCAGCTTCCTTCAAAGCTCAAATAATGCATTTTGTAGATGAGTCCTCCAAATCAACTGAGCCTTTCCTCCAAAGTTAATTAGCTTCTATTCTAGATATCTTTTATGTACTTTTTTGTTTACATGCTGTCTCCCTCATTATTATGTAAGCTCTTTGCCGACAGGAACCCTGCCTTTTTAAAAATTCCTAGCTCTTAGCACAGTCTCTGGCAAATAGTAGCCACCTAATAAATGCTTGTTGATGGTTTGATTATAATATTTAATAAATGTTTAGAGAGGTTAATCATCAGAAGGTTGGCTATCAAAAACTGATGCTTTTTGGCCAAAGTAACCTATGAGGATTATCAAAAAAGCATCATCATTTAAGACCTTTCAGGTAATGAACTTCCCCAAACTTAGGTAACTCTGTCCTTGGCCAACTGCCATCCCATCTATTTCCTGAAATACATTTGAAGGCTTGTCACAATAGTGGAACATGCCAGAACTTGCCACAATCTTCTGATATGACCTGCAAGAACTCAAGTTCATAAATAGGATTTCAGTTCATATTTAAACCAATATTCATGTAAAATTCTCTGATCCCCATCAAATTCCCATGAACTTAATAGGATTAATGTAGACAAAAATTCAGACTTTTATTTAAAATTTCTATTTTCAACACAAAAATTCATTCATATGTATTGGATTTATTAGTTTTCTTCCCTTATTAAATGAATTATTGAATTCATTTGTTTTCTTCCCTATTATTAAATTTATTAAAATATGCATCCATTATTTTGAGCCTCTGGTTATATATACACAATGAAAGCGAACCAATTCAATTAAACTCAGTAACTAAGATGTTTCCCAAGCAAAGTTAAACAAGAAAAGCTATAGAAATGTAATAAACAAAGAAAGAACACAATAGCAGCTGACATCTGAGAAATGGCTGACAATTCCAAGACAGAATTAAGCTACATTAAATTATGTGGCAATAAATGGTTTTGTTTCCAATCCACCATATGTACCTCCAACTGTCTTACAAGTCACACCATGACTTTTGGAGGGAAACGTTAATATATTCATTCAATCATGATATACACTGATATATTCATTTATTCATGATATATATTGATATATTATTTATTCATGATATATATTGATATATTATTTATTCATGATATACATTGATATATTCATACATTCATGATATACATTGATATATTCAGATACAGATCATTAGAGGTGGAGGGAACTCTGTTACTTACCATCTGGGTGACCTTGGGCACCTACCTGAATCTCTCTGGAGACTAATTCCTCATCTACAAAATGAGAGAGATGGACTAAATAACTTTTATGTATCCCTGCTGCTCTAATTGTGGTCCTATGCCCATTGAACCCAATCATTTTACAGATGAGGAATACACAAAGGGGAGAACATGAGACACATGGGAAGTTAAAATAACTAGGTATATTCAACATGAGGAGGAGTCTAAAGAAGGGCACAACAGTTGCCTTGAAGAATTTGGAGTGCTGTTACAAGTTCCTGTTCTCCATGTTCTGGGTTCTCTTTCACTTAGAAATTGCTCTGGTATCTTTTTTTTTTTTTTTTTTTTTTTTTTAATTTCAAGGACTGAGAACCCTTGGTCTTTCCCATGATGTCTTATGATCTTCACTCCCATGGTAGCAGCTTGTTAAAAGTCCCACCATGACATATTCATTCCTATAAGCTTTCTGAATGAGCCTATAAAGACTCTCCCTGTCTTACTCAAGTTTTTCATTTGCAAATCATCTTAAGAGAACTTCTGAGCAATAGATGTGCCCACATTTTCCAGGCTTCAAAAATAGTTCATATCATGCTCAATTATTCATTGTCAGAGTGTCTTCAATGATCGGGAGTTAAAGGACAATAGCATATAAATATTTAGCAGAGCGATGAGGACACAATGGAGTTCATTTCAGAGCCCTGCTGAACAACATGTTCATTTCCCACATGTTCTAAATGATCCATTAAAACTACTTAGAAAAGGAGAAATCAATTATTTATATCTTCTTGCAGATTCCTCTTGGCTAATGTCTTAGCCTATCACAATATTACAAGAAGGGTTAACTGATCCATGCAAGGCAGAATTGGATTACCCTGGGAAAATACTATATGGATGGTCATTAAGCCAAAATATTACAGTGCTGAAGGAACCAGGCTATGAATTGCAGATGCAAAGAGATTTGACCCAGTCTTTGTCCCTAAGAAGTTTAGAAGGAAATTGCATAAAAAGATAAAAAAGTGGGGAATGAATTTGGGGGAAATGCTCTCCATCTGCCTCCATGGAACCAAGATAATTAAGTAGTTTTAGCTTTAGCTTTACCCAGTCCATTGGGTAACTTGCCTTGAAACTGCCTGGTACTGTAGGGGAGATATACCAATTAAATATATATACCTAATGCTGTTGGTGATAAGGAAATATAAGCATTATTGGGTAAAACTAAATCACAGTGGATCTTATTCTGCTTATATAGTCCATACTGTCTTTCAGAAAGAAGAGCAGACTTTTCTGAGGGCCTGTATTACATCAGCAGACACTGATTCACCACAGCAATTTTGTTGTAAGTGAAAAGCTTTAGATGAATATCCTCACTTGTTCTCAACTAAGGGAGCTGTGGGGGAAGAGGAGTCTGATTCCAACAGTGTGAGCCAAGTAATTTTATAAATGAAATTAAAAGAGGTTTAGGTCCCTCAATAGATGTCCCCCCTAGTCCTCTCAGTGGTTGTCAGAGGTCACATTCACATAATCCAGTGGAAGACACACTAAAGGTCCCAAATAAGAGTTTAACATCCTGTAAACTCATCAAGTTTAATAACAATAACTTACATAGTACTTACTATGTGCCAGACACTGTGTTAAGTGCTTTACAATTGTTACCTCATTTGATCCTCACAAAAAAAAAAAAATCATTATTATCTCCATTTTATAAATGAAGAAATTGAGATAAATAGAATAAAGTAATTTGTCCAGGTTACAAAGGAAATCAATTATATCCAAATACATAATTCCTGATTCTAGTCCAACTCTTATTTTGCAGATGAAGAGTTTGGGCAAGGGAAAAGGCATAGGATGTGAGCCCTGGGCATCTGACTTTTGCTCAATGTTTTTGAACACTAAAACAACTAAATGTATTTGAAAGTAGTTGATAAACCATAAAAGTCCTAATGATGTAGGGGAGTCTTGTTATTATTCCTTGCAACGATTCTGAACATATAAATGCTCTTTCTCCACAAAAGCAGAACTAAGCTTGTCAGGAGTTCAGAATCTCAGAGTTGCCAGAAACTCAGAAAAGTGAAGTGACTTGCCCATGAACATAATTCCTGGGACTGGATTGGATTTTTTTTATTCTCAGCGACTCACATCTGATCATATCAGTGATTGAACCAGGACAAGGGCACTATGGAAGCCCACAATTATTGCCATTCTTTATCTTTTCCTATGCAAAGCGTCACTCCAGATGTGAAAGAGTTCTACCTTTATAATCTATAAATTTCACTACCCATTCTGAAATGATCTAGTCCTTTCCACTTTCAGTTACCTGCCCTTCTATCTTGTTATGTTATCAAGCAAATTTGGGGGATTCAAGTAATCAGGTCCCCTAATCAAACCATCTCATCAAACTCATATACACCAACTTGTAGAATTTAATAAAAGCATATTAAGCTCCATATTCCTTCATACTTTCTGTGACACACTTATAGGAGGTCTCCTCATGCAGGAGAGCCAGGAATGATTTGTTTATGATATTAATTATTGGATGAACTCCCTTCATTAGTGACTTCATAGATCTATGGGAAGAACTGCATGTACAACATCTCTAAATCTGCCCCCTGATTGGAAGGTGCGAAGTTGGAACTAAAACTCCTACCAAAGCCTCCATTTATAGAGGGCTCAGAAGCTCAGCCAGCTCTTCATTTTCCACCAACCACAGCCCTGGATTCCATTCCAGTATCATAATCATTTCTCTCCCCCCACTCCAGCCCCTTCTAGCTTCTCCTCATTAAGTAAACTCCTTGTAGACAGGGATTATCTTGTTTTTTCTTATCTGTATCCCCAGCATTTACTTAGCAAATGATAAGCACTTAACAACTGTCTATTGTATTGTATTATTATGGTTCTCAACTAAGGGAATAGTAGAATTAAAGCATAGTTTTGTCTGTTTAAAGTTGAGACAATTTACATTTATTTGACTTTTCTTCCTCAGCTAGATTTTGGAAATCCCTCTTTTCCAATTCACTCTGATCCCTTCAGAACCACCTTAAAAAGAAGAAAAAGGGAAAAAATAGAGAAATATAATTCATTAGTTTTATGAATTAGTTATCCTTAAACATATTCTCATCCTTAAAGTTAGAAATTCACATTTTTAAAAGTCTATTATGAGTTTTGTCAAAGGTTAACAATAGCATCCTAGCAAAAATTAAGGAAAGATATACTCCCACCATTATTACTTTATTATTTTTATAGGTTATAATCTGGAAAGAGAATCCCTACCACCCACCCCCAACTATTTGTTCATCTTAGAGGCACCAGCTTCTAGTTAAATGTTGACAGCAGCAGGAGACAGCACTATCTATAGTAATGTAATTCTCTATGTGTGTGGGAAGGTGTCAATTTTATCTGTGATGTTTCCAATAAACCAGAAAAAAAGAGAGATACCAAACTAAAACTAGAGTAGAAACTTCTGATAGGAAAAAAAAAAAAAAAAAAAAAAAAAAAAAAAAAAAAAAAAAAAAAAACACATACTACTTGTAGTTTCCCGCAATGAAAAAAAGAAACTGTGGATCTAAGTCATGGCTAATTAAGTCTTGTAAGATTTGCAAATTAATCCTCTCCTTCAGAGTCAGGGCTACTGTTCTTCCTATGAACTATTTATTAATTAATCCTGGCTCTCTAGTATTTTGAAGGCCATACCTAGACCCTATGGACCCAGCCTTCTTTCCTAAAGCTAAGCTGAGGAAAAGATAACTACATTGCAATAAGAAAGCAATTCTTTTGGATTCCATTTTTTTTTTAATTTTCATTTTCAAATACATAAGTTGTTTCCTTTTGGAGAATAACATCCAGCCAGCAAAAACGCTAAAACTGAAGTTATTTCTCATTGATTGGGAAGTAGTTGAGCAAATTGTGGTATGTGAATGTAAAGAAATATTTTTGAGCTTATATGAAATAATAAATACAAAAAAAAATTCAGAGAGAACCTGTATGAATTGATAAGAATTGCTTAAAAAAAAAAAAAAGCAGAACCAAGAGAATAATATTTATAATGATCACAATCATGTAAGGAAAAACACCACCAAATCATAACAGAATACAGATTCTTGCAATATCTTTTCTTGATTCCCCTAAAATGACTATGAAGTATATTTCCATCCTCTTGATAGAGCTTGTGGACTTGTGGTCTATGACTTTGGAATGCTTCATGTTTTGTGTGATACCTGCGTGTACTATTTTTAATTTTTTCAGTACTTTTTTAATAAAGCTTTTTATTTTCAAAACACACCTACATTTAATACTATTAAATATGATCAGTATTTCAGTTTTTGCTTAAGTGTTTTTCTTTGTTATAGAGGAGGATTCTATTGATGAGAGAGGATACTGGGAAATAAGAGCTATAAAAATAAAACATAGCATCAATTAAACATTTTAAAAGAGAAAGGAATACATACCCATGACAGAGAATCAGTTTTTTTTCAAGTATAACCACATGCATCTTGTATGTACCTAGATATTTAAATATCTCCCCTATTAGAATGCATGCTCCTTGAAGAAGAGGATTGATTTTTTTTTGTTTAGTTTGTGTGTTTGCTTTTCTTTTTATCCCCAACTTCTAACAGAATAACTGGCACTTACACCCTTAATAAATGTTTCTTAAAATACAAGCCATTCTCTAATTGATAGATGGTCAAAGGATATTATCAACAGACAATTTACAGATGAAGAAATTAAAATCATTTCTCGTCATATGAGAAAATATTCTAAATCACTATTGATCAGAGAAATGCAAATTAATACAACTGAGATACCACTAGACACCTCTCAGATTGACTAAGATGACAGGAAAAGATAAATGTTGGAGGGGATATGGGAAAACTGAGACATTGTTGGTGGATTTGTGAACTGATCCAACAACCATTCTAGAGAGCAATTTAGAACTATGCCTAAAGGGCTATCAAGCTGTGTATATTCTTTGATCCAGCAGTGTTTCTATTGGACATAAGGGATCACAAAAAAAGGAAAGGGATCCACATGTGCAAAAATGTTTGTGGCAGCTCTTTTTGTAGTGGGAAAAAATTGGAAACTGAGTGGAATGGCTGAATAAGTTATGGTAGATGAATGTAATAGAATATTATTATTCTATAAGAAAAGAATATATATATATGAAGAAACATCAGCAGAATGATTTCAGAGAAGCCTGGAGAGACTTACATGAGCTGATGCTAAGTGAAGTGAGTAGAACCAGAACATAGTACACAGAAACAAGAAGATTATAAAAAGGATCAATTCACGATCAATTCCGAAGGAAATGCCTCTTTTTAGCAATGAGGTGATTCAGAGCAGCAGTTCCAATAGACTTGTGATAGAGAGAGCCATCTATATCCAGAGAGAGGACTGAGTGTGGATCACAACATAGTATTTTCACCATTTTTTGTTGTTGTTTGCTTGCTTTTCGTTTTCTTTCTCATTTTTTTCCCCTTTTTGATCTGATTTTTCTTGTGCAGCATGATAAATGTGGAAGTATATATAAAGGAATTGCATATGTTTACCATATATTGGATTACTTGCTGCCTAGGAAAATGAGTGGGGAGAAGAGAGGAAGAAAAATTTGGAATACAAGATTTTGCAGGGGTGAATGTTGACAACTATCTTTGTCTATATCTTGAAAATAAAAAGCTATTTTTTAATTTAAAAAAACTGTTTCTTAAATTGACCAAATACCCAAGGCTTCTGTATCATCTTTGAGCCTTTGACCTTTCCTTAACCGTGTTTTTCAATATTTTTTCTCTGTCATTCTTTATGTTCATTTCTGAAGTAAAGTAATTAAGTTTTAAGATATATATGAATCTAAAAAACAAAAACAAAAACAAAACAAAACAAACAAACAAAAAAACAGACATCCAGCATTGGAGGCCCTCTGATTATATAGACATCTGGAAAGAAGGCTGACAAATTAAAAATGTCACCAACATATGTTTTTTCTCAAAGGAAAATTGATATCACCTTGAAAAGAAATTTAAACAACACCCTTTGAGGTGTTCAGTCCAACTTGAATTATTCATTGCAGATTAAGGATAGTCAAAAGAAGTATACCGGTAGAAGAAAGAACTAGTTGACAAAGCCTGGAAGAACTTATTATTTTTTAGTTACAAGTGGACAGAATGTGACAAAGGGGATCCAGAATGCAGCAGGTGGAGGGAAAAGGCTGCATATAGCCTTACAGACATAAGAAAAGAAACATATGAACAGATTAGAAAAAAAAATAGATTAAATGTTTTCGAAGCTCCTGCTTGCCTACACTCGCCAGCTGAAGCCTTTAAATAATTAAATCCCTCTAGCAACTGCCAGACCCAACTGGAATATTGAAACAAGGCCCGAATTCAGTTTGAGCCCAACAGGTGCAGCCTAATCGGGCCTTCTCCATTCAACTCCCCATCTATGTTTATGCCCCGGGAGGACGTCTTATTCTTAAATTCAGCATGGCATTAATTAAATTAGTCTAAGTGCTGCTTGTTTTATCCCATCTTCCAAGATCAGATTACCCACAGACAGACATCACTCTATTTGCCTCCGTGGAAATGCTCAGCACAGGAGGGGAAAATACAAAGGAGGCTATTTTTCTAAAACCACTTTTTTTTTCTAGGAAGATTTCTTCTCTCTGGATTCTTGGAAACGGAATTAACAGCTAAGGAACATTGTTTTACTTTTGATCATAAGTTAGTCTCTTCCTACAGCGACAGCTATTTAGGAAGGGCCCCTCTGAGCTCTGCTTTAGCTGGGAAGGGGTTTGAATCGGGGCTCCTTGGTTTACCAGCTGTGTGACTTCAAATATATTCCTATACCTTTCTGAGCCTGTTCCTTTCTTAGTAAATCGGTAATAACCATGATTATGTGTGAGAAAGGAGAATAAAAACCAAAAAGACTATTCTTTTTATTACTCTAAGTTCGTAGATCTAGAAGGGAACTTAGAAGTCATTTATTCTATTCCATCCTTGTACATGAAACAAGAGACTGATCAAGAGGGGCCCAGTCTTTGTTACAAGCTTCCAGGCCCAGTCATATGCCCGAGGTCTGGGGCTCATTCTTTTGTAAAGCCATGATGTTGTATAATGGAGGACTCTGGCCTTCATTTCAGAACCTGCACAGATATCCTGACTGCTTCCTGTCTGCTTAACTTTGTGGGGATTGAAAAATCCTTTTAATGGTTGTGGAGCCAGAGCTGAGTGTGTCCTGTCTCTCCCTCTATCTTACTCCTCCTTTCCTTCTTTCTCTCTCATCTTTCTGTCTGTCTGTCTGTCTTTCCTCCCCCCTCTCTCACTCACTCTCTCTTGCTCTCCATTTTTCTCTCTGTCTTTCTTTTTTTTGTCTCTGTCTATCTCTTCCCTCCCCTCCACTCTCAGTCTCTCTCTCTCTGTCTCTGTCTCTCTGTTTCTCTCTCTCTCTGTGTGTCTCTCTCTGTTTCTCTCTCTGTGTCTCTCTCTGTCTCTGTCTCTCTCTGTCTCTCTGTCTCTCTCTGTCTCTGTCTCTCTCTGTCTCTGTCTCTCTGTCTCTCTGTCTCTCTCTCTCTCTCTCTCTCTCTCTCTCTCTCTCTCTCTCTCTCTCTCTCTCTCTCTTTGTCTGTCTGTGTGTCTCTCTCATTCTTTGCCTCTTTTTGTCTCTTTCTTTCTTCCCCTCCCTCATCCTCTGTCTCTCTTTTTCTTTCTTTCTTCCTCTTCCTTCTCTCTATCTCTCTCTATTTAGAATGAGGAGAATGAACTGCTATTTATAAAAATACATTGCTCAATAAACTCCAATGGCTCCCTATTTTCCCTTGAATCAAATATAAACTCTTTTTTAAATTCAACTCCATCACACTCTAGCTCCAACTGACCTTTCCAGACTTATGACACATTAGTGCACTTCACGCATTCTCCACATCAGCCTAACTGCTCTTCCTGCTGTTCTGTACTTTTGGTTTCCTATCCCTTCTCTCAGACTCTTTGTACAGGCAGCCCCCACAGCTGGAATGCTTTTCCTCCTCCCCTCTGTTTCTTGGAATCCAGTTTCCTTCAAAGTTCAGCTCAAGTAACAGGCCTTTTCCTGAGCAACTCACTAGTGTCTTTTATTTACTTAGCTTATATTTCATAAATGCTTCTATATGTATGTGAAAAGTGAGCCTTTTAAAAACAGGAATGGTCTCATTTTTTTGTTTGCTTATAATTGTTTGATTGTTGTTTCTCCCATTAGATCGAGAGCTCCTTGAGTGAAGACTCCATCTTTCACCTTTCTTTGTACCCCAGCACCTATCACAGTGCCTGGCATAAAACAAATGCTTACTAAATGCTTATTGATTGAGTGAAATAATGATAACTGACATTTGTAGAAAAACTTAAGTTGACTATATATATATATGTATATATATATATATATATACATATGTAAAATCTATGCTATATATCATTAAACATGTAATATATTATATAGTGCATATATAGTATAATACAATATAACATAATATATAGATATGCATATATACAATACATAATTTTATTCAATATTTACAATAGTTTTATGGAATCAGTATCACCATTTTACAAATATGGAATCAATATCACATACCACATATATACATACACATTAAATATATATGTATAAAATATGTATTACATATATATTACAAATATATATATATTATATACATATATTATGTAATTTAATGTAATACAATATAATATATAATTTTATTCAAGATTTACAACAATTTTATGGAATCAGTGCCACAGCTAAGATTATCACCATTTTACAAATTAGGAAACTGAGACTAAGAAAGCTTGGGTCATTTGGCTGAAATTACAGTCCTAAAGATCACTTTTCTATTTTTCCTGCATAAAGGGCACACTTGAATCAATGCAAATGGGGGCAAAATTAATCCCAACTTCCCCGGAAGTGTACCACAGTTTCCTTGCTCACAATAAAACTAGTCAACATAGAGGGAATGGGAGCTGGGAGCACTGGCTGTATGATCAAGGATTTAACCCTTTTTAATCCTCAATTTCTTCATCTGTAAAAAGAAGGAGCTGAATTGTCTAATTTCCAACTTACTTCTAATTCCCCTCCTACAATAGCTTATGATCCTGACAACCAGTGCCAGGATTCAAAACTGGGTCTCCAGCCTCCAAATCTTTTCCATAACCACATGGAAAAAATTATTTTGATGAGCACTGATATAAATACACAGACATACACTTTCATCTTCCTGTGTCTTTGCACCTACAGTTTTGTCCCTGATCCTTTCCCCTCCTCCTCTCTTTGCCTGGTGCTGTCTGGCCCACACATACAATTGCTTCAGTTCCTCCAAGCAGAGAAAATAAAATCCATTTAGTCTTTTGGAGATGGTGACAGATGAGTCACTTCACTCTCGGTTGAGTCATGGCGGCGCATTGACTTGTATTAATTTATAATAAATACAGAATCAGCTCTAGAAAATCAATGGTCTCATTTAGAAAGACACTCTGTCAGTAATGTATGTGCAAGCACAATCGAGACAGCACAACCGGTGGGAGGTACTGTTCATTCTTTGGCACTCTTTTAGGTGAAATTAGGTGTAATTGAGAAATATTAGGTGATACTTTTGCAAACAAGAACAATGAACTTGCAGGATGCTAGAGGGACCACATCGGGGTTAGCCCAGTGTTCTGCTCTACCTGAATCCACGTGGCTCGATCACTCACCACCTTCCACCTCAGTGGGGGGCTTGCTTCCCTGGGTGGTCCGGGCTGGAAGTAGTCTGGAAGGTGCTTCCACTCTACGAACTAGTTCCCTGTTTCCTAACCTTTCTGTCTCTTCTATAAAGTCCACAGGAAAAGGTGAAATTGGTCAAAAACAGCCCCTTGCTATTCAGTCCTTTCAGTCACATCTGACTCTTCATGATCCCATTTCAGATTTTCTTGGCAAAAATACTGGAGTGTTTTGCCATTTCCTTCTCCAGTTCATTTTATAGATGAGATACCCTGAGGGAAACAGAGAGAACTGACTTGGCCTGGATCACACAGTCTGAGACCAGTTTGAACTCAGGTTTTCTATTTTCTACATTGGGCTGTTAATCCCTAGAAGGAAATCATGTTGTTAATGGGACATTATTCAAAATTAAAACTAACTCAGTTCTGGGAGTAGCTTAAGGCAGAGCCATAACTAGTGATTTTGGCACCTGCAGTACAAAGTAGGTAAATAGCAAATAAAGCATGAAAACCCTCTCGAACCAAGTTTACAGCATGAAAACCACACAAGAAGAAACTGAGATAAATTCACTTGAACAAGATGAATTACTTGGTTTCTGCTGAAGAAGGGGGGTATGTGTTCAGTTTTTTGCACCCTCTAAATTTCCTTTAGCCTAGACCATACCCCTAAGTTATAAGAGCTTGAAGCTTTGGGCAATTGAAATGATTCAATTGAAATTGAAAATTGAAATGACCAAGTTATTGTCTCTGGTAATCTGAAAAAAAAAACTCAGGATATTTGCTTTTTTCAGATCCATTTTTTTTCTATCACAGGCTATTGCTGCTTTAGACATTTTAGACATTTACCTCCTCAACCCTATTTTCTCATCCTAAAACTCCCCATATTGGGACTCCTTCTTGCTGCAAATGTCCAGTTTTCTTGATGGCTCTTGGCCAAGACATCATAGTTGGAAAGCCAATGGGAAGAATGTTCCCCTTCACATCAAAGCTCTTGCCTTCTTCCAGATATCCCAATTGATATTTAGAGTGAAATGGAGAAAAAATGGAAAGAAGTGGACATAAGAATGGACTGAGTCCTAGAGACAATATAAACAGTCTTACTCATAGGCTTATTCCTCTTGCCATGGCATGAAGGGGCTCTCTGGAAACCTTTTTATTTATTATATATCCTCTGTCTCTGCAAGTGTTGATGATTTTCTCCTATAACAATAAGAAAAACAATAATAAAAATTAGCATTTATGCTTTTAGGCTTGCAAAGTACTTTGCAAATATTACCTCATTGAATCTCACAAAATCTCTGGGAAGTAAGTACTATTATTATATCATTTTGCAGGTGAAGAAATAGGGGTTAAGTGAGAAATGCAGTTAAATGACCTACCCAAGATGACACTAAAGCTAAGAAATATCTAAGGATGGATTCAGACTTAGATCCACTTATCTTTGTATCCTTTCTTTGTTCCTCTTTCCTTTCTATACTCCTGGTCTTAGGTATCTCTGGTTAAACTACTTAGCTCTCTCTTGTGAGTTAAAACATGATAATAAATAATAAAAGCTCATTCTTTTGTGTCACTGGTACATCTAATTCTCCTCTAAACTCCTAAAAAAGTTACTGGAACAGAACAAATGACAGAATCTTCCATCTTTATTTAATTGGAGCAGATGCATATCATATCTTAGACTGTATCAAAGTTTGATTCTCATCCCTGTCCCCTTGCTATATGTGTGATCATAGGCAAATTCCCCAAACCTAGACCTTAGTTCCCTCAACTGCAAAATAAAGCTTTGGATTAGTTAATTTCTATAATCTCCTATGACCCATATTCTCTTTGGAATGTTTTCTTCCTTAGCCCTCTCTCCATCCATACTCTTCCATAGCTTTTGAGAAAAATATAATAATTCTTTTAATTCAGTGAGATTTCTAAGCCCCGCATATATTTTCCCACTAAGCTTTAATGAAAAAAGCAAAAACAAAATTGTGCAATTATCTAATTCCCCAACTTTTCTTCTCCATACTTAGCAATAAGTGAGATTTTAAATGGTATAAGCCCTAGAAAGGAAAAAGTGTTAGCATCGTTTTATAGAAGTAACTAACAGAAAATACTACTTATTCAAGGTGGCATGTTAATGCTAGTAGTCTGATAGTCAGTCAACCTGTTAGCATAACCTGGGAGTTTGACAATATTCCATGAAGACATCTTTCTCACCTATGTCCATCCAGGTAAGACTTGGACAAAGATAGAAAACAAGCTCCTTAAAATCCATCTCTGTGGATGAATTTTAATTTAATTTAATTCCTACTTCTAGGCCCATTCAAATGAGGTTAAGATAAATGAAAAGAAAAATATAGAACTGAACAGCCTGTTGAAAAAAATTAAATTTAAAAATTGATATGTCTTTTAAATAAGAACTCTGGAGAACATAGTTGTTTTTTTTCACATTACATGGTACCTTTCCAAAGAGAGATCATTTGCTAGGAGCTAGAGAAACTAAATAAATATAAGGAAGCAAACTATTAAACACATTCTTCACCTATGTAAGGGGCAGGAAAGAGAGCTTTGATCTTTTCAATCAATTAATTAATCAATCTTCTTCAAGCTTTTCAGTTTGCTTTCCCTTTTAGCAATCTTGAAATAGATTGATATCTTCCATCTTCTCTCTCAAATTTGGATATAAGAAGTGCCTTGGAAAAAACTTGAAGAAGGCTGAAGAGAGCTCTCTCTTGCATTCTCACCAACTTGCTCTGCTCCTTATACAGGATCAGAGCATTGATCTCCATTGAGAATAATATCCTATACCAATGGGCTTTGGTCTGAGGTTATATACACTTACAAAAGAGGGGAGAAAAGAAAAATAAAATTAATAATGTGATATTTTTAAATAGAAAATTAACAAAATTAAAATGAACACAGAAGAAATATAAAAAATTAAAGGGGACATTGACAAAATGAAAAATGAAAAGACTATAAGAATAACTTACAAAACAAACAACTGATATTTCAAAAATAATAACAAACAATAATATACCTTTCAAGTAACATGATACACCAAAAAAAGAAATTAGAAAATTCAAATCACCATTTTAAAAAACTACAGTGTGAATTTACAATGAATGGAGAGAAAATAAAATGGTGTAGACCAAATGTGTCAAACACATTGCCTTTTGGCTGGCCCAAACCATATTAAAATATTTTGGGGAAATATTTATCAGAATAAAACCATATACAAAAAGCATAGATAATATTACATTTTAAAACTAGGTCAATATACAGTCTGAGTGGATCCTTATGCATAAATCAGTGGTCCCCATTTCTATTTGAGTTTGATACTACTAATGTAGACTACTTATTATGTTTGGTACCAGAGGGAAAATGACTAGAATTTTTAAAGAAGCAATGTTAGACTTTGACTTCAAGAAAAACTTCCTAACAATTAGAACTGCCAAAAATGTAATGAATTGCTTCAAGAAGTGGTAAGTTATCTCCTCTTTGCAAGTCTTCAAACAAAGACCTTATAATTGCTAGTTGAGTATGATGAAGTAGGTATACCTTTGCAGCATCTGTGGCTATATGACTTTTGAGCTTAAACACCAGAATGTCACTATTAGAAATAATAATAGTATGAAAACCACTAGGAATGTTATTCATTAAAAATGTCAAAGTTTAAGAAGGGTGCACAGAATGGAATGGCAAAGCTATTTGGGAAAGCAGAAGTCACAATAATTTGGTCATGGAATTTAGACAATTTCTCATGGTGACATTAAAGTAGACAAGTTAGTGGAAAAAAATAGATAGTCAAGAAGGGAAAAAAAAGCAAACAGATGTTTTCCATCTTTGGCTATGTAATTCCATCTCCTGGAGGGATGTTTCATGCTTCATTTAAGGAATGATGACATCACTTAAACCATTTTCAGCGTGAGGGATAACCACAAATAAAGCATGTTGTTGATAAATTATGTATTTTTTAACCCTATAAAAATAAAATTTGATTTCCAAGTCTGCAAAATATTAAAGAAGTTAATTCTAGCACAAATCTGACAGATATGTTATCTAAACAATATCACTCATTTCATAGTTGAGGTAATAGGCTCAGAAGAGTGAAATAAATTTTACAATGGTTCCCAGCAAAATTCTAAAAATGGATTAGTAAAGGTTTGGGGGTTTTGTTCTTCTAAAGGGAAGAAGTGATTATTATAAACCAAAATATTTTGAGTGAGGGTGTCAAACAAGTTTGTTCAGACATCCCCAAATAATGGGATCCCATAGTTTTTGTGTGTTTGCTACCACAAAGAGTTCTGTTATGAATATTTTGGCTAAATTAAACTTTTCTTTCTGTCTTTGACCTTTTTTTGAATTGTTTTAAATTGTTTGCAGTGTTAAAAGCACTATATTAATGTAGCCAGTCCTCCCATATCTGTTTTACAGTTATTTCTGTCATTTGTCATCATTGCCAATTTTCTGACTATGTGGTAAGGCCTCTGAGTAATGTTAACTTGTATTTCTCTTATTATCAACAACCTAGGGCAATATTTCATATGGCTGCTGATATGCAGTTCTTTTGATAATTGTTTATAACCTATAACCACTTATCATTTTTATTTTGGGGAATAGTTCTTGGTCTTATATGTTTGTATTCCCTATCTTTTATTTTTACTAGAAATATCCAATGTAAATATTTTCCCAGTCCAAAGTTTCCTTTCTTATACTAACTACATTAATTTTGCTTATGCAAAGGCTTTTAAATTTTTATACAGTCAAAATTGTCTATATTCTTTTTCATGACACCTGGGATTCCTTGTTTGACTATTAATTCTCCCCCCTTTTCAGAACTGTGAAACATCTTTTCTTCTATCTGCTTCCAAAACATTTTGTCATATGACATTTTAAATTTAGATCACATATACATTGAAACTTATTGTGGTATTCAATGTACAATACTATATATAATGCTATATATAATAAACTGCTTTCCAATTTTCTTAAGAGTTCTCCTCAAATAGGTTGTCCTCCTGATAGGTTTTGTTCTTGGATTGAGTTTGGGAGTTTTTTGAGCCAATTGGGGTTACAAGATCACGAAGCTAATAAGGGATCTGAGTCCACATTTGAACTCAGGTCCTCCTAATTCCAGGGCTGGTGGTCTATATTCTTGGGTTTATTGAACAATGGACTGAGTCAAGATGTTTCTCATCTCTGCCAGTTTGGTCTATGCCACTTAGATACTTTTTCATTTTTTTTTAAAACTAGTATCAGATAGTTTGAATAACCATTTCCTTATAATATGCTTTGAGGCCCAGAGCAATCTCCCTTCATTCCTACATTTTTTCATTATTTCCCTTGAAATTTAAGATGTTTTGTTTGTTCAAATGTATTTTGTTATTATTTGGTCCTGTTTTATAAAATAACTTGTTGATAGTGTGATTTTTCCTAGCCCTAAATCAGTAAATTAATTTAAGTTTTATCACAATTTTTATTATATTGGCATTAATACTTAATAAATAATTATTTATTTATGGAAAGAGCATTTTGTCATTCTATTTATATGTCTTTAATATGTCTTAGGAGGTATATTTCAAGCTATTTTATGTGTACTATTTGAATGCTATTCATCTTTCTATCATGCTTTCCAAGTTTTTGTTAAAATGTGAATTATTACAGAGAGGCTTGGAGAGACTTAAATCAACTGTTGCTGAGTGAAATGAGCAGAACCAGAAGATCACTATACACTTCAACAACAATACTGTATGAGGATGTATTCTGATGGAAGTGGAAATCTTCAACATAAAGAAGATCCAACTCACTTCCAGTTGATCAATGATGGACAGAAATAACTACACCCAGAGAAGGAACACTGAGAAACGAATGTAAATTGTTAGCACTACTGTCTATCTACCCAGGTTACTTATACCTTCAGAAGCTAATAATTAATGTGCAACAAGAAAATGGTATTTACACACTTATATTGTATCTAGGTTATATTGTAACACATGTAAAATGTATGGGATTACCTGTCATCGGGGGGAGGGAGTGGAGGGAGGAAGGGGATAATTTGGAAAAATGAATTTTAAAAAAATAAATAAATAAAAATAAAAAAATAAAAATTGTAGGAATAAGTTCAATAAAAAAATGTGAATTATTGTCTTTTTTATTATCATAATAAAAAAATGAATTGGATGAGTTTACTTTGTGTCTGGCCACTTTATTTTTAATTTTCACCATGAATTTCTTTACTGATTCTCTGTGGTTCACCACTTTGAGGTTGGGCCAGTCATAAGACTTCCTCTTTCCAGATGTGCTTCTAATTTTCCAGATTTCACTATCTTGTCCCTATACCATACCTTCCTCTCCCCTTACACTTTTCAGATCTCTTTTATGTATTATCTTCTCCCACTAAAATGTAAGTTCTTGAAGTCTTTTTGTCTTTGCCCCCCCCCAAAAAAAAATGCCTGGTACATTTTCAGTTTTCTAACAGTTGCTTGTTTCTCCTGCCTACAACACTTTCCCTCATCCCACATAATCAATCAGATGCCAAGTCTTATCAATTCTACCTCTACACCATCTCCCAGGATAGTACAGTAAAATAAAGATTGGATTTGGAATTAGAAGACTTAAAATATCTATTATTATTCTATATAATTATTACATTAATATATATTATATATAATTTTATTACATATACATTTATATGTAATATAATTATATTATATATGATATATAACATATAATTAATATAATTTTATTCTATATAATTATAATTCTAACTTGAACATGTTAATCCATTTCATACAGTTTTTGGTCTAGTCTAACTGATTTCTTTTCTATTCCTCACAAAGAACATTTCATTTCCCATTTCTATTTTTTTTTTTTTGGGGGGCTGAAGCAACTGGGGTTAAGTGACTTATCCAGGGTCACACATCTAGGAAATATTAAGCATCTGAGGCTGATCTTTAACTTTTTAAAAGGCAATCTGGGTTAAGAGACTTGTCTAGGGTTACACAGCTAATAACTCTCAAGTGTCTGAGGTCAAGAATCTTGAACTCAGATCCTCCTGACTCCAGAGCCAGTGCTTTATCCACTATGGTACAACCTAGCTGCTCCTCCAAATCCATACTTTTGAACCAAGAATCCCCATTCATAGAATATATTCTCTCCTTTCCTTTGCTTCTTAGAATTCTTATTTTTCTTCAAAGATTAACTCAGATGTAATTTCCTACATGAGATCTTTCTTAGTATATATCCCAATGGAATGTAAGTTTCCTAAAGGCAGAAACCATTGTTTTGTTTTTGTCTTTGTTTCCCTATTTTTAGCACCTAGAATAGTACATAGTGGGCACTTAAATGTTTGTTGATTGGTTATAGAATAGAATGAACAATATTTGGAAATGGAATAGATGGGAGGAGTGATGGGAAGTGAAGAGTGAAGGATGATTCCGAGATTACAAAACTAGGTGACCAGATCAGAGTTGGTACCTTCAACAGAATTCGGCAAATTAGCAAGAGCAAAGGGTTTATGGGGGGAAATAGCATGTTTGGGATGCCTAGGGGAACATCCTTTGAACCCTTCTTATGGTGAGATATTATTAAGTGGAAAAAAGGAACACAAAATCACACATCCACAAAATGCTCGGTTTAATAGAAAAAACACTGAATGAGTGGAGAAGGAAAACCTGGGTTCTAGTCTTGTTTCTACTACTAACTAGCTCTGGGATATTGGACAAGTCACATTCCTGTCCAAGCTTTAGATTTCTGTCTCCTTATCTCTACCACAACAAGGTTGAATCCACGGGGTTTTGGTACTTTCCCAGATCTAACATCTCATGATTCCAGTAAAAATACATGTGTGTGCACTAATAAAGAAAAGATCAAAAGGGAAGGAGAATGTAAATAAAGCTCCATGTTCAATGGGTTCTTTTGGATGCGTTCCCAGAACTGCTGAGCTGGAAGGGACCTCAGAGGGCCCCTTAGGCCTCCCTGTACTCCAACGATCCTTCTGAATGACAATTGCTCATAACTCTAAAAAAGCTTTTTGCCCATATAACAAACAATGCAAGGGAGAAGACTCTGGCCCTGGCGGACCGGGGGCAGCCACATGGAACTCTGAGTACGCAGAGGAAGAAGAAGGATACAACAGCTCCTTCTAAAGCCATGGGTCACAGCTGGAATTGGTGCCAGGGGGATGAATGGAACGAAAGAAACTGTTCTTGAACCTTTCCCCTATCTTGGAGTTTGGATCATCGCTCCTCCCCCAAAGGCCGAGGGACAGCTGGGATGAGGGATCTGTATATGGTGTGTTGTCTCTGTTTTGTTATAGCCAACTTATACCCAGGGAAGCTAAGTGGATCAGTGGGTGGAGTTCCAGGCCTGGAGTGGGGAAGATTCATGTTTCTCAGTTCAAATACAGCCTCAGATGCTTACTAGCAGTAGGATTCTAGACAAGTCACTTAATCCTATTTGCCTCAGTTTCCTAATCTGGAAAAAGAGTTGAAGTGGGAAAGGGCAAAACTCTAAATGGGGTCATGGGCACATGACTGAACAACAGCAAATATACACCCATTTATGACCTGGCAATGGAAAAACTTCACATAGGGCTTTTGGAAGTTGTCATTCTTCAAAATTACACACTCCCATTTGCTTCTTTTGGAAGGTTATTTATCTCACATTCAGCTTTCAAAGGCAGGGTAATCCATTGATATTTTGAGTTTTTTCATCAAAGTACTCCAGCCTAACCAAACCAGCTTCAGTCAGGGACCCAAGAAGTCTAACTGCCTTCCTGGAAAGAAGATGGGCATTAACTTTGTCAGCAATACTTAATACTTCCTAGCTGTGTGACCCTAGGCAAGTCACTTAACCCCAATTGCCTCAGGGGGGGAAAAGAATCTTAACTTTCTTGCTCTTTCTTCTTCTCTAAGGTTGGATTGAAAGGCAGAGCAGTCAAGTTAAAGCTATTAGTCAAGGAGGAACCTGCATTTGAACGTAACCATTTTCTCATTTGTAAAAGAGAGATATTCCAAGTCATCCTTATGATGAAAGAGTAAACTTCAAAGAAGTCCATCAGTCTGGAAAGTTGTGGATGTGAGTACTCCCTTTGAAGGTATCAAATATTCTGGAGATACCCTGTTTCCCAAGCTAAGGCCAAATAAGCAGGCTGTTCCCTGATCTTGGCAAAATAACAATCCTTTGCGCTTGCAATGATATCACCTTCTGGCAAAGGGCATTGTTTGGACCAGCACCAGGTATTCCCTAGAGAATTCAGCTCCCCTCATTTCCCATGTTCACTCCCAGATCCTGCACTTCTATTCCCATCCCTGAGCTCTGCTTCTACATCCTGCAGAGTAATCGTGGCCCCCAAGACCTGAGACAGTGGCTTTTCCCACAAGACCCTTTCCATGGGTCTAAGCAGCCCCACTCTCAGCAGGGGTAAGCCCCCTCCTTCTTGGATTGGCAGCTAGGAGGGGGCTGGAGGGCAGGGGGCACACTCCTATTTGCAAATGCCATGTTCCTCACTCTGAAATTAATTAAGCCCGGGTCTGTGTCCTGGTTTTCCTGTCCTTAGCCCGCTTTGTATGGTTCTGGCTCTCACAGGTTAGAGGCTGCTTTGGGTCGAGTTGATCAATGATTATAATCTGCCAGGTCATAAAAGTATAGTAGAGGAAGCGAAATGGTGTGCCAGATGGAACGCCAGGACTGGGGTCCAGAAAACTTCCGTTCTTGTCCACCCTCAGATTTTTACCAGCTGGTGACCACGGGCAAGGCACTTAGCCTCTGTCAGCCTCAAGTTTTTCATTTGTAAAGTGGGAATAACAATAGTACCTACCTCCCCAGATTATTGTGAGGATTAGATGAGATATCAAAGCACCATATAAATGCTAGCTAATTATTAGTGTAAAAGTAGTAATAGTATAAGCCATCTAGGGGAGGGGGGGGGAAGGGAGGAAAAACTGGAACACAGGTTTTTCAATGGACAATGTTGAAAGAGGTTTTGAAAATAAAAAACTTCAATAAAAAATTTTTTAAAATAGTAGGAGGAGTAGGAGCAATAGTAATTGTGGTAATAGTGGTAGTAATAGTAATAGTGGTGGTAGTAGTAGTAGTAGTAATAGTGGTAGTCATAGTAATAGTAGTAGTAGTGGTAATAGTAGTAATAATAGTGGTAGTAATAGTAATAGTAGTAGTTAGTAGTAGTAGTAATAGTAGTTGTGGTGGTAGTAGTAGTAGTAGTAGTGATTGTAGCATAGTAGTAGTAATAGTCATGGTAGTGGTAGTAGTAATAGTAATAGTAGTAGTGGTAGTAATAGTAATAGTGGTGGTAGTAGTAGTAGTAGTAGTAATAGTGGTAGTTATAGTAATAGTAGTAGTAGTAGTAGTAATAGTAGTAATAATAGTGGTAGTAATAGTAATAGTAGTAGTTAGTAGTAGTAGTATAGTAGTAGTAATAGTAATTGTGGTGGTGGTGGTAGTAGTAGTAGTAGTGATTGTAGAGTAGTAGTAGTAATAGTAATGGTAGTGGTAGTAGTAATAGTAGTAGTAGTAGTAGTGGTGGTGGTAGTAGTAGTGATGGTGGTGGTGGTAGTGGTAATAGTAGTGCTGCTGCTACTACTACTACTACTGCTACTACTACTATTACTATCACTACTACTAGTATTTCTATTACTACTACTACTACTGCCACTACTATTACTATTACTACTTCTACTGCTACTACTAGTACTACTACTATTACTACTACTGCTACTACTATTACTATTATCACTATTACTATTACTACTACTACTATTACTATTACTACAACTGCTATTACTACTGCTACTACTATTATTATTACTACTACTACTATTACTATTACAACTACTATAACTGCTACTGCTACTATTAGTATTACTACTACTGCTACTATTACTACTACTACTACTACTACTAGTACTATTACAACTACTATTACTGCTACTGCTACTACTAGTATTACTATTATTACTACTACTACTGCTACTATTACTACTACTATTATTACTACTAGTACTTCTAGTACTTGTACTACATGCAGTTTCATTTCATTGGGGTGTATATAGAGGGAACTGTTTATAAGGCAAAGGACTTCAAGTTAAAACAACTAAGATCATTAAACTTAATTTATCAAACTGGCAACTAGGTTTTACTTTAAAAACGAGACGTCACACCAAAGTCTTTTTGGAACATGAGGGTGTGCCTGGGTACACCCTGTACACATGCCCATTCAGGGTCCTTGCCTTTTTCTCTTGTGCAACTCTTGCCTATTTTTTTCCAGTAAATCTTCCCTTGGGAGTTCACTTCACATGCCGGAAGGCCTTCCTTGACCTCTCTTGATGTAGTGTGGATACTTCCCTTGTTCCCTTCATTCTTGTTTCACAATAAGCCCATCTCCTTTCTGCATATTCCTCCACATGAGCTCTCTGCACCCTTCTCTTTCCCAATTCTTTGTTAGTTATGGGCTCCAGCCTCATGCTCGTAGTAAGCCTTTTCAACATTCTTCAGGTGATCCTCAGTTTTAATTGTAGGATTTAATTCCCTGCCTTCTAGGCAGTGGTATCAATACTTGATAAATATTTACTAAATATCTGTTATGTGCCAAGTACTGTGCTAATCCCTGGGGATACAAATATAAAAAAGACAGTCCCTTTCTTTAAGGATCCTACAATCTAATGGGAGAGCACAACACACACACAAAAGGAATCTGAATAGTAAGGGACTGAGAGGAAGAAGTTACAATGGTTGGGGCGCATAATGGAGTCTAGTGTAAAGGAGTGAAGTTGGCTAGGAAGTAAAGAGATGGCTAACTTAGAAACCCTCTTTAAATTGAAGCTTTAGGAGGAGTTTTTTGCTCTGTCCTCTACCTCTTTAATCAGAGGGGCAGAAGATATGAAAGAACTGATAAGGTGTGAATACCAAAACTAATATAATCTCACTGAATGATAACAACTGACTCTCAGACAAAAAAAAAAAAAATGCATGCATAATACACTTCTAAGTTTAATAGCTATTATTAATATTTTCTCTGTCACTTTCTAAAATCTACACAAAAATCAAATAGTAAATCAAGCCCTAATTTATAGTGTTTGCTAATTTCTAAAATGTAAGTTCTCCCTCTGAAAATTTAACAATCAGATTTCCAGTATTTGTTTAAGAACTCCAGCACACTACTGTTTCTAGCCATATAGTATCACCCTAAGAGTAAAAAGATTGGCTGCCATTTTAAGAAAAAACTTTACAAACTTGTAATTACCTTCGAGAAATTAAGTAAAGTTATTAATGATTTTCACAATTAAAACTTTTAAACCCTACAGAAATATGAGGTATTATTTTTTCAATAATAGGACCATATTGTTTCATCTGTGGTATTTGGTCAATTCTATCATCCTATGAATGGGCCACAGCTACTTAGATGGAATAATTCTGCAGCAAAGTCAGTAGCTATGGCCAAAAAAGTATGACCTCTGATTTTGATTTCTGATGTCATATTAACAAAGTTAATATTATGAACTCATTATCCAGAGAAAAACATTTAAAGTTTATTTTTCTTATCCTGTAACAAGGGACAACCAAGGGAATGAAAATGAATGTATGTGTGTGTGTATATATATATATATATATGTATATATATATATGTATGTATGTATATATATATACATATATATATGTATATATATATGTATGTATGTATATATATATACATATATATATACAGAGAGAGAGAGAGAGAGAGAAGAAGCAGAAGAAGAAGAAGCAGAAGCAGAAGAAGAAGAAGAAGAAGAACAAGCAGAAGAAGAAGAAGAAGAAGAAGAAGAAGCAGAAGCAGAAGAAGAAGAAGCAGAAGCAGAAGCAGAAGAAGAAGAAGCAGAAGCAGAAGAAGAAGAAGCAGAAGAAGAAGAAGCAGAAGAAGAAGAAGAAGAAGAAGAAGAAGAAGAAGAAGAAGAAGAAAAAGCAGAAGAAGCAGAAGAAGAAGAAGAAGAAGAAGAAGAAGAAGAAGAAGAAGAAGAAGCAGAAGAAGCAGAAGAAGAAGAAGAAGAAGAAGAAGAAGCAGAAGCAGAAGAAGAAGAAGAAGAAGAAGAAGCAGAAGAAGAAGAAGAAGAAGAAGAAGAAGAAGAAGAAGAAGAAGAAGAAGAAGAAGAAGCAGAAGCAGAAGAAGAAGAAGAAGAAGAAGAAGAAGAAGCAGAAGAAGAAGAAGAAGAAGAAGAAGAAGAAGAAGAGGCAGAAGAAGAAGAAGAAAGAGGAGGAGGAATTGTAGTAGTAGTAGATCTATAGATAGATGTCGATATAGATCTATAGATATATAGAAATATAAAGGTACAAGAGTTGGTAAAAGGAGGAATTGGCAAGGAATTTGAAAGTTTGGAAATGGCCAGAAAGTAGAAAGGTGGACAAGGAACCGGATAAGATAAGATGAAAGCTTGCCAACTCAAGGCCGAGTCAAGAATCCAAATTGCAGTGGGGAGAAGCTAAGGAAAAGGAGGGTGTGCAGAAAATCAGCGTGGCTTAGAGATGGCCCATATGCTCTACAGGATTCTACATGATGGCAAGAGAATGGGAAGAAAGCCCTCAGCATATTGGGCCTGTCCTCTGTGGCAAAATTATGGAAAGACATGAACAAAGGGCCAGAATCTGCTAAGTTCTTGGGATACAAATGCAAACAAAAAGAAAATGAGGGTTTGCCCTCAAGGAGCTTACATTCTAAGCATGGAAGACAAGACATAAAAAGGAGCTAAAAAGTGGAGGTAGAGTGGAGAAGAGTATTTTTTTTTTTTTTTTGAGGATAGTATTTTCTTTGCAGCAAGATGGCAAAATCCAGAGAATGAAGGGGCCTGGTTTGGACTATTTCTAAAATAGATGGTCCAGGAGGAACTCAACAGTGGGAACCAAAAGGGAAAGAGGGAGAAGACAGCTGGAACATGGTGGCAGTCTCCCATTCTATAGTGTGACACTATTCAGTGCAACCCTGTAACCCATAGTTCTGATGGTGACTGGCACAAAAACGGCATTGCAAAATTCCTTCCACGAAGCAGCACATACTTGGACTGCGTGTCAAGCCCTTCATTTTCTGCCAGGAATAGTACTTATAGGGAGGGAACGTGCTATCTCTGGCACAAAGAGTTCTACTGAAAGTTTAAAGAGAAGAAAATGTCTTTATACTTCAGTGACTAGAAGGAAAACACTTGTGGAAAAGATAAAAAAAAAAAAACAAAAGTTTGAGAAGAGTATGTTACCAAGGAAGGGAGGAAAGGTGATCTGGTTAAAGAAGTATGTTCCTATCCATTTGATATATCCCTAATCCTCACAATCTGGTCCACAAACATGTCAAATCAAAAAGCAATCAATTAATCAGTTAATGAGTTTGGCTCTGGGAATACAAAGATAAAAATAGGAAAGTCCTTGCCTTCAAGGTGCTTATATTCTAATGGGAGACCTGGTCAGAGAGGTAAATAGATAAATGCAAATCAATCACCACTACTCCAATAAGTTATGCAGAAGGTTCTCTCAGTATGCCAGGAGATCGTTGTGTACTTCGACAATAATACTACATGATGATCAATTCTGACAGACGTGGCGCTCTCCAACAATGAGATGAACCAAATCAGTTCCAACAGAGCAGTAATGAACTGAACCAGCTACACCCAGCAAAAGAACTCTGGGAGATGACTGTGAACCTCTACATAGAATTCCCAATCCCTCTAATTTTGTTCGCCTGCGTTTTTTATTTCCTTCACAGACTAATTGTACACTATTTCAAAGTCCGATTCATTTTGTATAGCAAAACAACTGTTTGGACATGTATACATAGATTGTATTTAATTTATACTTTAACATATTTAACATGTATTGGTCAAACTGCCATCTGGGGGAAGGGAAAAGTTGGAACAAAAGGTTTTGCAATTGTCAGTGCCGAAAAATTATCCATGAATATATCTGATAAGTAAAAAGCTATAATAAAAAATAAAGAAAGAATTTTTAAAAAGTTTAGTATATGGTAACAAAGGAATCATAGAACATTACCCTCTCAGAATCAAATGTAGCCCAAAGAGTAATGGAAAGATGCCTGGTAGGTACAAGCAGACAACAGCACATTATCAAGAATAATGCCTCTAACTGAATGTGTTTAACTTACATCGGATTGTTTGCTGTCTTGGGGAAAGGTGAGGAAAGGAGGAAGGGAGAAAAATTTGGAACACAAGGTTTTGCAAAGGTGAATGTTGAAATCTATTTTTGCATGTATTTGGAAAAATAACATACTATTAAATTTTTTAAAAATATTCTGTAGAAAATAATTTAAAAGATATCACTAAAGACATGTATGACTATTAAAGAAGGTACAAGGAGAACATTATGTATGAGAGGAAGTTAACTAATGGACAACCCAACAATGCTGATATCAGAGAGATTTTAAAGAACTAGAAAAAAAAAAAAAAAGAACTGGGGGGGAGGGGAGCCTAGGTTGTGCAGTGGTTAGAGCACCAGCCCTGAAGTTAGGAGGACCTGAGTTCAAATCTGATCTCAGACACTTTTTTCCACTTTCTAGCTGTGTGACCCTGAGTCACTTAACCTCAATTGTCTCAGGGGGAAAAAAAACTAGGGAAGACCCTCAACTGTTTGGGTAAATGCCATATAGAGCAGTGATGTCAAACTCAAATAGAAATAGGGACCACTAATGTGTATATAAAAATCCCTTCGGACCACTTATTGATTTAATTTTAAAATTTAATGTTATCTATGTTTTATTGCATTTTTGCTTATTTTATTAAATATTTCTGAATGACATTTTAATTTGCCTGGGACCACATGTTACACTGTGGAGGACCTCACCTGGGTGAATAAGACAAGACCCTGGTCTCTGTGGTGATCCTCATGCAATATACTGCAGACATTTTCACTGACTGTTCCCATTTCCATGCCTGAGATAATCTCCCTCCTAATTTCTACTTCTTGGATTCCTTTAAATTCGGTCTGTATCACATTGGCAGCAGGTGTTTTATAAATATTTATTGACTTGACAATTATGGCATTAGATAAAAAGGCATGGATGGGTTGGTGTCTACATAACTTGTTTCCCTTGCAGCATAATACAACTCCGTATTTCATATTTCTGTTGCTAAACAGAGTGACTGGCACATGATAGGTACTTTTAAAATCCTTGTAATATAACGGAAAAAAAGTGTGGTAAAAGTTATATGAACTGATGCAAAATAAAGTGAGCAGAAGCAGGAGAAACAATATACACAACAACAATATAAATAGAAAGAACCAAAAAATGATTGAAACTGAATGCCATGTAATTATAGTGCCCAAACTTGGCACAAACACAAGATAGAAGTAAGTACCTCTCCAGCTCTTTGAAGATGTAGAAGACTAAATTTGTGGAGCACTATATATAGAATTGGACTTTTTTCAATGTGTTGATTTTTTTTTTCATTTTTTTCCTGTGACAACTCTCTGAGAAGGATAAAGGGAAGGAATAAATTGAAGAATGTAAGTCAAATACAAACAAAAGATACAATTTTTTTAAAAAGTTTGTTCAGATAAGTTGAAATAAATTGAACTGCGCAAGTGAAAAGAAAATCCACAGGAAGGAGATTCCAGGTGCACTGAAGTAAAACAGAATTTTAAAAGAGATTTAAAAAAAAGTCAATTCTCAATCATTTAAATCCAAGACTAGTCATAGTGCATTACAGCTTCAGCATGCATGTGAGACTATGGACCATTTTTGAGTATATTTTAAAACACTTTAAAAATAGAGCCTCAAACATATATTTTGGTTCCTTTCACATGAGGTTTTAAAAATATTCGCCCATCCCTCCGCATAGCTCCAGTCATGTGTTTGTTCACTTGCTAGTCTTTTTTGTAAAAGAGACCAAATATAAAAAGCAGACAGAAAACTGAACTGCTGGGGTGGGGAGTTGGAGGAGACTTGGTGTGCTGTTTCTATGTATAGATGTACACCCCGTACTTGCTAAGAATTTTACTTAGGACTGATTTTATATATGCCTTATGGGCGCCTCTTAAAAATTAGAAATAGAGATATTCAAAGAATGTTCCTCATGAATCTTAGTAATCTTGAACAGGACGGCAGCTACTTGGGCATCAGGGGCATTTCACCAAACCCTTTGGCTCCCAAGCAAAGATCTAAAATTGACCCATACAGTCCAAGAAATACAATTTGGCTATTGAGATGATTGATTAGGGAAGCTGAATATTTTTCAAGACAGCTCAGTTATAAGGGCAACTAGATGGCACAGTAGAGAAAGAGCTGAGTCCCGAGTAAGGAAACCCAACCTCAGATACTTACCAGCCCCTAAACATGTCCCTTATCCTTCATTTGCCTTAGTTTCCTGAAACTGTTAATTAGGGCAATAATAGCACCCACCCCCCAAGGTGGTTGTGAACATCAAATGAGATAATAGTTCTAAAGTGCATAGTATATCAACTGGCACATAGAAGGTGCTTAATAAATGCCATTTTCTTTCTTCCTACTCTGACTATACAAATCAGCCCCATTTCATATGAATAACTAATCCCCTGAAATAGTGACTTGTATTCTAATTTATATTTTTTTAAAACTATAATTATGTAAGATATGATAATTGATATCATCTTAATCGAAAAATATAATGCAAATAGTGCAAATTCAAATTAAGCGATTTATACTCAGGAGCTAATAATACAACAATAGTCTTTTCTATGTCTAGGAATCCCTAGTTTCCTTCAGGATTTAGCCCCAGTCATTAGTGCTTTCCTCCCCATTAATTTGCACATATTATGAATTTGTTTATTTATATACCCATTTCCCTTTCTCCTACCCTAAGAGAATGTAAGTATCTAAAGGGTAGAAACTTTCATTTTTTTATTTATTTGTTTGTTTGTTTGTCTGTAGAGCCACAAAACTGCCTGGAACACAATAAGCATTTAATAAATTTTTTTTAATGGAATCAAACGGAATTAGATAGAATAGCAAAATTCCCCCTTGGATTTTGAAAAGGGAAGTTGTCTTAAACCACTTGATAATAGATTCAGACCGAGTTCTACCATTTTGAACAAGTTATTTTTTATTGGATTTTTTTTTTTTTCTTGAACCAACCTGGCTTGCTTAGGTCTTTGGAGGAGGCTATGTTAGTCTGCCACCTGGAGGAATACTGGAAACATTACAAGAGGCAAATTTCTTAAAATTGTGAAGAAATTTGAAGAAAAGTCATAATCTATGAGTTGTAAATAGTGACTGGTTGAAAAAACTCATCCAGTAGCAATAGGAAACCCATTTAAAAAGAGTTGTTATTCTCTCTTAATTTACAATCCCTATGATTTCCATCTATATTTCGTATTCCCCCCAGAAGTTCCTTAAGAATTGAATAGAATTGGTTTAAAATTACCCATACATATATCTGGTAAATAAAAACTATTAAAATAAAAAAAAGGAAAAAAAAAAGAATTGGAGATTAGATAATGACTTCAATATCTATGCCCCAAAGATCTTGGGTTTCATTAACTTAAATTCTTTCAGATTTTATTCCCTCTTCAAATCAGCAAAATGATCAAGACTTCCTGTGGCTTGAAAAATTCATCAACCTGAAGCAAATATGATGATGACCCTCTCCCAGCTCACCTGGGTTGTTGCCCAGGTAACAGACCCTCAGTTTGTCCCTGACCAAGAGCTACCACAGTTTATAAAAGCATTTTACAAAGCGCAGTGTCGCCTCCGCTATGATAAAGCGTCAGAGGAATAAAATAGATTATCTACTGCTAAGCCAAGATATAAAGAAATGAGCATGGAACTAAGAGTTAAAAGAACCCGTTTTCATTTAATTTTTTCATTTTTTTTTTCATTTAATTTTTTCATTCATTTTTCATTTAATTGATCAACGGCACCACCTGGGAATCTTCCCAGAGAGTTTCTGTCTTTGTATTCCTGACACATAATAAATGTTTATTAAAAGCTTATTGATTTTTGTATTCTTCCCCTGAATTCATTCTATACTCCAGCGGCACTGTGTGAACAAAAGCAGGTCCAGTACAGTTATCCCTTTCCCTGTCACGGTTTTCACATATTGAGGGTCAGCATAAAAAAGTAAAGGAGAATTTGGGGGGAGTTTTGTGGAAGCCATAGAGGGCACTGAAAAAGTTTAGAAACTCAGGAATACATAATATATATGTATGGTATTACATATTATCAACATATTTTATCTTTTAATATAATTTATAATTTAATAATAATTTAAACTTTTCTAGTACTGATGGAATTTTAACTGCTGCCCCAGGCCCTTATTCTGATTCTACAAAGGGGCCTTTTACCTTGCATATCTAGCTACAAAATCCTGAATCTTTCTCTCTAGAACAAAAGGAGTTTTTCTATGTATGTATTATCTGAGATATACCTAATCACAGGGATTTTTTCCCTTGCCCATTTTTATCTGAGATTGCCTGATTTTCCTGTTTTTTCTTACTCTACTTTCTCAAAACAATCCCTTGCCTTACTTTGCTGGCTTGTCCCTCTCCCTTAAAGAGGAGGCCCACAAGCTGGGTCACTCCTTGTCCCAAGTAAATGGCCAAATAAATGTCTTTGCAGAGATTTGGAAACAGTTTGAGTCTGAATTCTTTTGGAGATGACACTGAAACACATGCCCTGGTACCCAACAATGCAAAAGAAGGACCAAAAATATTTTGTTCTGATTTCTCATGTCAAGGAGAGTGGGGGGCATTGTACCCCCAATCTTTGCAATGCTGAAGGGATAGTAGGACTCTTGTCTAGCTCTGGAAAGTCATCCTATCTTTCTCAGATTGAATGTTCATCAAAAAAAAAAAGTGAGGACCTTGAACAAAATAATAATAATAATAAGCAACTCACACTTATATAGCCCTTTAAGGTTCGCACACTTTCCTCACAACAATACTAGGAGATAGCATAATTTCTCCCCATTTTGTTCATGAAGAAACTGAGGCTCAAAATTAGTGGACTTACCCATTGATGAAAAATTGATTAAAAAAAATTTAGTCCTCCTAATGTCACTCTATCCACTGAGGTCCCTTAGTTTCCAATTTGGGACAAGAATTAGAGATTGAGTCTGGAAAGCCCAATGCAAGTCATGAGTATAGCCAAAAGTTAAAGTAACCTTGGTACAACCTAGAAATATCTAACAAGGTCATTCATTTTGTGATTAGTTAGCATAATAATAGTCAAGCTCAGATTCCTGAGATTGAAATGAATAAGGATTTGTAAATCTGGAGATGGCAATTATCTTCTATTTATAAACTGATTGACAAATCTATCTCCTATAATAATTAATGACATTTGAATAGAGCTTACTTTTTTTTTATTTGTTTGTATTTCGGAGGAAGCAATTGGAGTAAGTGCCTCACCCAGGATCACACAGCTATTAAGCATCTGAGGCTGCATTTGAATTCAGATTTTCTTGAATTCAGGCCGGTGCCCTATCCACAGTGCCAACTAGCTGCCCCTTTGAATGGAGCTTACGATATGGTACTATATCAAATACTTTACAATTATTATTTCATTTGATCACCATAATGACCTCAAGAGATAGTATTGTCCCCATTTTATAAATGAGGAAACTGAGGCAAATAAAGGTTAAGTTACTTGCCTAGGATCATGTAGCTTAGGTCTCTGAGATCACATTTGAAATCAGGTCTTCTTGACCTTAAGTCTGGTATTCTATCCTTTATGCCAGTTAAGATATATATTGTTTGATTATACTGTTTTGCTTTTTGGTTGTTTGTGTATGTGGGTATATATGTGTGTGTTTTGTATTCTAGAGCTTAGCAACAGTACGCTGCTAGTTGTAGGCACTTAATAAACGTTTCCTCAACTGAATTATGCAATTCATCTGGTTACAAATATTTATAATCAAACATTTGAACAAATGTTTTTTTTAAAAAAAAACTTTATTTATTAGGTGCTTACTATATACAAAGAACTATGGCTAACGACTGGAGATACAAGTCAAAAAGTAAGCCAGCCCTTGCTCTCAGGGAGCTCACAATCTTTTTTTTTTTTTTTTTTAAGCTTTTTATTTTCAAAACATATGCTTGGTTAATTTTCAACATTTACCCTTGCAAAACCTTGTGACCCAAATTTTTGCCTCCCTTTTCCCCAACTCTTCCCTTAGATGGCAAGTAATCCAATGTTATGTTAAATATATGCCATTCTTCTATACATATTTCTACAATTATCATGCTGCACAAGAAAAATCAGATGAAAAAGGAAAAAAAATGAGAAAGAAAAAAAAGAAAAAGGAGAAATCCTATATTATGTTCCACACTCTGTTCCCATGGTCCTCCCTTGGGCATAGATGGTTCTCTTCATCACAAGACCATTGGAACTGGCCTAAATCGTCTCATTGTTGAAGATGGCCATATCCATCAGAATTGATCATTGTATAATCTTGTTGTTGCCATGTACAATATTCTCCTAGTTCTGCTCACTTCACTCAGCATCAGTTCATGTCTGTCTCTCCAGGTCTCTCTGAAATCATTCTGCTGGTTGTTTCTTACAGAATAATATTCCATGATATTCATGTACCATAACTTATTCAGCCATTCTCCAACTGATGGGCATCCAAGAGCTCAAATCCTAATGTGAGATAAAAAATATATATGGAAGTTTCAGCTACCATTCAGATGGGAAAATTCCATGATCCTCTAGGAACCATAGCAAAACAGGTGGTGAAGGCTTTTCACTGACACCAAATATATTTAAATCTTAAATAAAACTCACATTAAGATTCATTTGTACCCAGAGAATATTTAAAGTTTTCCATAGCATTCTACAGTTGCTTTAAAAATAATAAAAAGGTAATTGGAGATGCACTAGTGGAAAATTATTCCTCTTATTTGGAACTCCTCTGAATAGTTTGTTGATATGTAAGCCATATTCTATGGAATCCTTTTTCATCTTTCTTTTCCTTTCTTTTTTTACTAAATACTAAAGTGACTCATCCCTATATATGAAACAAATGTAAATACCAGGAGGGTGGATTCCCTAAAGGGAAAAGTCACTGCAATATTTAAAGCAAAGAACATTTTAGAAAATTATTTTAGTCATTTATTATTAGCAAAACATTCTTCAGAGCCTAGAGCAAGTGCTAAAAATCTCGACCTGAGAGGGTCCTACTTGACCTGAGAGGGTCCTACTGATGCAATGTAGAGGTCTATCTCTACCTTCAGGGCATATTCTGGAGGCCAGAAACATTTAAAAGCAAAGACCTTGACCACAAGGGCAAGGGAGGTTACGAGCTCAGAATCAGGAAGACATCTCTCTGAGTTCAACTGACTTCCGACAATTACTAGCTGTGTGACCTTGGGCACATCATCTAATTTTATTTGCCTCAGTTTCCTCATCTGTAAAATGAGTTGGAGAAAGAAATAGCTCTGGTATCTCTGCCAAGAAAATCCCAAATGGGGTCACCGAGAGTCAGACATGACTGAAACATGACTGTCCAACAAAAACAATCCTGACTGTATCTATTTCTGGTTTCTCTTTTCCCAGAATCTGGTATACTTCTGATTAACGTTTTAACATTTAACATGAACAATTCTAGCCATTCCATGAAAGAGACACTCCATTTCTTACTTCTGGACATTCCTTCGGGGTGTCCCTGGAATGCTCTCCCCTCTCCATTCTGGCTTCCTTTAATTCCTAAGAAAAAACCCACCTCTGTTAGAAACCTGTCCCAATCCCTCTTAATTCTAATGCCTTCCCTCTGCTAATTATTGCCTACTTATTCTTTATATATATAGTTGCTTCTATATATCTATTGCATGTTGTCTCCCTGATTAGATTGTAAACTCTTTGAGGGGAGAGAACTTTCTCTTCTTTTTGTGTCCCTACCCCTTTACAATATTTGGAACACAGAAGGCACTTAATAAATGTTTTTTGATTAATTGATTGGTTTTTCCATCCCGAGTCTCAGAATTTACTTCCCTAGCAGTGCCCAGAGTAACCTCTTCAGTACTAGGACTGGCTTTTCCTAGTTTGTCTGTGTGGCTAACACAGTGATTTGCAAACTAATCCTTTGAAGCTGCCATTAGTTTTTCCCTCTTAAATTGCCTTCTATCTATTCTATATGAATTTTATATTATCCTCTCCTTTTAGAATGGAAGCTCCTCTAGGGCAGGGACTGTTTTAACCTTTGTTCACATTCTCCTCAACTCCAAACACAGTACCTAAATACTTAATATTTAATATAATACTTAATAAATACTTGTCAATTGGATTGGATTGAATGGAGATATTTAAAATGTAAAGTTTCTGTGGCAGCTAGGTGGCGCAATGGATAGAGCACCATCCCTGAAGTCAGGAGGACCTGAGTTCAAAATTGATCTCAGACACTTAACTTTTCCTAGCTGTGTGACCCTGGGCAAGTCACTTAACCCCAATTGCCTCAAGAAAAAAGAAAAAAAACCAGGAAAACTTCTATTACATAAATAAAAATTGTTAATTCTATATAACCAAATAGCATAACCATTTAAAAAAGACAGATTGGAGAAAAAATTATTAAAATATCATATTTTTCACCTGATATCCAAAATTTATAAGGAAGTGAAATAAACTTATGAAGTTAACAATTTTCATCCGAAGGATAAAATGATTAAAGCAAGAAAAGCAAACCTGTGTGTAAAAGAAGAAAGGGATTTGTAGCTGCCTAAAATTGTTCCTCTCTGCCTCAGTAGAAGGAAATAGCAAATTTTATTTTGATGCATGCTATGATGGCAAGATCCTGCCCTTTGTTTATGATGAAGTACAAGACAAATTGAATGAATAAAGTAGAATAGAATTGTGGGAGAGTCAGGAAATTGAAGGTACCTAAGTTTGAGCAGGTCCTGGGGTCAAAAGAGAATATAGAGGAATGGATGGGAAAGCAGAAGGATGTCCAAGTGAGAGACCTCAACATCAGTTTCATATTGGACCAAACAATGGCAGGAGCAGGATCTCCTAGGATGTCATTGATGATGTTTACATGTTGATAATTGTTAAGATGATGAAGTGATACATGTAGATATTTAATTGACCTCTTCCGAGATTATAGTAGTCTTTGCATGGGGAGAAAATATGATGAGACTGTTGTGTAAGCTGACCTTGAGTCTCAAAATGACTGTGTATATATGCGCCCATGTAAGTGTGTGTATGAATTTGTGTCACTAGGAATAGACAATTTACAAGTGTAAATGTGGGAGTTAATTGAATCATTTAAAGTAACTACCTTTGTCAGGGAAGAACATCTCCTTTGATTCAATCAAAAATCAATAGCAAACAAACGAATCAATCAAGGTCTAGAATGAGAATTACTGAAGTTATTAGATAAAACTGAGTGATGCTATATAGTATTTGATTGACTGAAGGAACTCAGTTATACTATGTGGATCTTCCATAAAGTAGCAAGTTCAGAACACCAGCAGGCTGATCCTGTTGTGTGCTTTGGGTATTTTGGGTCTCCAAATGGTAAAATCAGAACACAATTTCACCAAAAGTACAGTTAGTTATGTTTTAATTTTCTCATATCCCCTCCAACATTTGTCATTTTCCTTTTCTGTCATATTAACCAATCTGACAGATATGAGGTAGTAAGTAGCTCATAGATGTTTTAATTTACAATTTTCTTAACAAGAGTGACTTAGAACCCTTTTTTCATATGACTATAGATAGCTTTGATTACTTTGTCTGAAAACTGCTTATTCATAGCCTTTGATCATTTATCAACTGAGGAATGGCTCTTATTTCTATAAATTTCTACATGTTTGGGAAATGAAGTCTGTCAGAGAGACTCACTGTAAAATTTTTTCCCACAGTAATGATTATTAACCGTCTATTTCCCTCCATCCTATTTTCCCCGTTTATTCCATTTAAGGAATTAATTTTCTTCAGTGAACTTTTGTGCCTCCTTTTGCACTTGACCATTTCTACTTTTTAAGGAGTTCTTCTCTAGTGAATTTTTGTATATCTTTTTTCCATTTGGCCAGTTCTGTTTTTCAAGGCATTCTTTTCTTCATTGGATTTTTGTGCCTCTTTTACCACTTGGGTTGTAAGGTATTCTTTTCTTCAGAATTTTTTTGTGCCTTCTTTCTCAAGTTGTTGACTCTTTTTTCATGATTTTTCTTTTACTACTCTCATTTATCTTCTTATATTTTCCTCTATTTCTCTTATTTGATTTCTTAAATCTTTAAAATTAGCCTGAGACCAATTCATATTTTTCTTTGAGGCTTGTGAATGCAGAAATTTTGACTTCTGAGTGTGTTTTTGATCTTCCTTGTCACAATAACTTTTTAAAGTCAGATTTTTTTTTCTGTTTGCTCATTTTCCAGGCTATTTATTGGCTTTTAACTCTATGCTAAAGTGAGGCTCTACTTCCTAAGTGAAGACAGCACTTGGGTTTTTGTGTAGCTTTTTTCAGAAGGAATTCTGGAAACCTGTAAGTCTTTAGTTCTTTCAAGGTGGTATCAAAACAGAGGTGTATTTTCTACTTCCCTTTCCTATGCACTGGTTTGTGAACAACCACAAGCACTCTTTCCACCCCTGGAACTGTGACCAGAGTCCTCCACTGACAACCAGCACTGATCAAAGTCAAGTTCAATGCTCTTGGTACCAGCAAAGGGCCCCCTGTAAATCTCCTCCTGATTCTTTGTCCAATCTCTTTACGGTCCCATCCCTGCTCCTGATTTGTTGGTTCCTAGTCTGTGCTGACCAGGTCTGCTCTCTCCCCCTAATGAAAAAGACCTTTCCTATTGAACTTCTCAATTATCTTAGATTGGAAAATAATTTCCCTTCCTCTTATTGTGGACTCGGCTACTCTAGAATTTGTTTGAGTCATTATTTAAATATTTAATTAATTAATTTTAATTAATTTGAGATTTATCTTAATAAATAAATATTTGAATAATGGTATCAATAAAAATATTTAATGATATTAAATAAGATATTTGGAAAAGTTTGGGGGAGAGCTCAGGAGTGTCCATGCTTTTACTTCATCATTTTAGCTCTGATTCCAAAACTTACTCTTACTCCTTCACCTGAAAAGAGAACTAGTGAATTTCTTCTAGGACCAGACTTGGAAGTAGAGTGGAATTTAGGATAGTAGTCCCAGAGCACATGACACAAAAGAAAGGAAACATAAATTTTAGATAATCCCTTGGGAAAGAGTTTGATTTCAGAAATAATCAAAGAAATATAAATTAAAACAATTTCAAGGTACTATCTCTTATTCAGTCAATTAATTCACATGAGTAAAAGTATACTCATACATTGCTAGTGGCATTTAAACATTTTGACAGTTTTTGTAGGTACATAGATTTAGAGCTGGAAATTTATAAATCATCTAAAATAATCTCTTCAAATACAGTTACAGATATGGACATTAAGGCTGAAAGGAGGTAAATGATTTTCCTGAAGTCAAGAATATATTTGGTAGTAGATCTGGGATGTGTAACTAAGTCCTCTGATTAGAAAATCATTTGGTAGCTTACAATAAGGACATAGGAAAATTGATTATACATTTTGATTTAATGATGCCATTATTGCAAATACACCTAAGAACGTTTTGAAAAGAAGGGGGGAGAAAAGAACTTTCTCTGCAGTTCTTTATAGATTCATTATTTATAAGATCAAAAAATTGGAAGTAGGTTAAAAGCTAAATAAATTGTGGTCCATCATCGAAACATAATACATACAAAATGATATGAAAGTAAACAGTACAAAATACAACACAAAATGACTGTGATTATATAAAAAGTCCACCTTATTATGTATATGGGTAAGAAACAAAGAACAAAGATTGGCAGGGGAATTAGGGAGAATAATGGGCAAATTGTCCCATTTCTTTATTATCTTTGTGCAGGTATTCCTTCCTGGCCCATAATACTCTCCCTCATCACTTCTGTCTCTTGGAATTGTTCCCTTCCAGGTTCATCTCAAGAGCCACATTTTACCCAAGATATTTACTGATCCCTTAGTAATTAATTAATGTTCTCCCCCCAAAAAAATCATGCTTCATTAATTTTGTTTATTTATGTATACATGTTGATACCAAAAAAAAAAAAAAAAGCTTATTGAAAGCAAGAACTGTTTTCTTTATGTCTTTTTATACTTAGAACCTAATGCTTAGTAGTATTATGTTGTTGGAAGTAAGCTAAGTTCTAAAAGGGAGTTAGTGGTTAATAAGAGGGAAAGATGTGTGCTAACTTCCCTGGAGGAGTTTACAATTAACAAGAGACCAGACGCCAGAACAAGAGGGAAGATGGGAATAATGACCTGACTCCATAAGGTGGGCTAAGTTCTTAAGGAATTAGGGAAGTTCAAGTAGGTTCTTTTACTGGAGAGAAATCACCCTGGTTGACATCCATAGCTTGGCGTCCCCACTGGATGCAGGAACTGGGCAAGGACTGTAACAAAGGCCCACTTAAGGACTAGACAATCCGGTCTGTGCCTTTCCCGGCCTGCCTCGGAGGGTAGTTGTGGGATTCCAGCTCGGGCCCAGGACAACAAAGGCCCACTTAGATTGCACTTAGATTCAACAAAGGCCCTCTCCTATCAATGTGTCAGACACACATACGTGTGCCAGGCCCCACAAAGACACAGACACAAACAGCGGTGGGCAAGTTACAGTCCCATGAGTGGAGGGCGGGCTCACTGAGGAAATCATTGATCTCTGGAAGAATTAATGAGGATGTCATACTGCAAATGATTGATTTCAATACTGTATTGGTCTGCCTTGTTTCAAACATAAGTGTAAAGGAGGGAAAAGTTGGAACAAAAGGTTTTGCGATTGTCAATGCTGAAAAATTACCCATGCATATATCTGGTAAATAAAAAGCTATAATAAAAAAAAAAATTAGACTTGAAAAAAACCCAAGTGTAGACTATAATTGTCCTATTGTTAAGAAAAAATTTTAAGAGGAAAAAGAAGAGGGATGATAAAAAAAAAAAATTGAGGAAAATACCTTCCTTTGAATTGAAATTGATACTAACATCAATTAAATATAAAATATATATTATATATGAAGTAAACATATGTAATATATATAAAATATTTTTAAATTGAAGCTTTTACAGTAAATTTGTTGTTTTAATTTTCTGTAATGATTTTTCAGTATGTATTTGTATATCTGTACACTCACATACACATACACCCATATGCCTCCTTCTCCCCTTCAAAGAGATCTAATTTTAGGGCCATGGCCCAATTTGAGTCAATAGGCTTATGTAATGCTTTGCAAGTGGAGAGCAGATTTACTGTTCTTTTATGGATTTACATGTTTTTAACATTTATTTCTATTCTGAAAGGCAGTGTGGGTTTGGGCCTCTAAATGAGGAAGGCTAGCTTAATTCTTCCCTTTGATGTTTACTGGCTCTGGGACCCTGTGCAGATTCCTAACTTCTCAATACTCTAGCAGCTCTCAAATTCTATAATTGTCAAGAAGTTGTCAAGCTTCACTGGTTAAAATACTTTCCTTAATGGAAATCCCTAACAAAAAGCAAAGATAAAAAACTTCCTCTCCCTTTCCTTTGCCTCATTCCCCCAAGTAATATTTTAAGGTTGTTAGGGACCATGTGCTACATTTTGTCCAGGTAGCTTGTGCATGTTTGCATGGGTCTATTTAGATATGGCTTGAAGGGAAATGTGTTTTAGTATCTCTCCTGAGAAGATGAGGGGCTGGGGGCAGAGGAAAAAGAACCCTTGAACAAAAATATTTATAGCAGCTCTTTTGAACTAAGGGGGTATCCATCAGTTGGAGATAAGTACCAATAATAATGCTATGAATTAATACATTATAATAAAATAATAATTTGTTTAAATCATGGTAAATAAATGTAATAAAATACTATTGTGCCATAAAAATTCAGGTTTGGAGAAACCTGGAAAGATTTGTATGAAGTGAGATTATAGAGATATTTATTCTAAGTCACATCTAGATCCATGTGAACACAGATAATTTATATGGGCAACTCACACAGATATACACACTTACATCTTACACAGGTGTGTAAATGTTTGGATTTAAGATTCTGCATTTTACAAAGTTGTATTGTGATTGCTTTCACTAAGAACAATTCAAAAAGCCTGTGAATATATATGTGTGTGTGTGTGTGTGTGTGTGTGTGTGTGTGTGTGTGTGTGTGTGTGTGTGTGTATGGGTTTTTTTGTTTGTTTGTTTGGTTTTGTTTTGTTTTTGCTGAGGAAGTATTAAGTGTCTGAGGTCAGATTTGAACTCATATCTCCTGATTTCAGGGCTGTGCTCTATCCACTGCACCAACTAGCTGTCCCAAGCCTGTGAATATTTTAAAAATATACCCAATGAAGTTACAAATTTGACAAATGCTTTCCCTGGCTTTTGGCAACATGCAGTACAAATACCATTTTTCTTGAGTTTGTGCTTGAACAATCTGAGAGCATATTTTGTAACCTAAAGCAAATATTGGTATCACTTTGGGAATGTGAAAAGCTTGAGAAATTTCTCTCTTGTGTACCAAGCTTTGAAAGGCTGGACTTTGGGCTTAAAAAAAATATCAGTGGAGAAGAACTTGCTTCTCGATGTCACTGGGGCCAAGGTAGACTTTTCCCGGTGAAGGAAAAATATCAGTGGAGAAGAACTTGCTTCTCGATGTCACTGGGGACCAAGGTAGACTTTTCCCGGTGAAGGACTCAGTACATTTCAATATAATTGGTTTCCCTTGAAATGTTGTCTTTTTTAAAAAATTCATCTAAAAACATTATTCTGAGATGCCCATATGTTTTGCCAGATTTCCAAAGGTCTGTCTCACACACACACACACACACACACACACACACACACACGCACACACACACATTTTTAAAAAGTTATAGGAAGCTTTTCCTGAGACTTCTGATTGTTAGTATATTTTCCTTATCAAACTATATTATGTCACTTATTTGCATAAGTATTATATTCCCTCCCATACCCCTGCAATATAAATTCCTTATGGACAAGGACTGGTTTTGTTTTTGTATTTGTTCTTGTATTCCTAATACTCAACACAGCATCATATATAATAGGGCTTTAATAAATGTTTGTTGAATTGAATGCAGAATTTCAAAGCAATTTTATGGAAAAGTTGGAAGTAGTTGGAGATGTCCCAGTTACATTTAATTATAACTAATTCACAAATTGAATACTATCCATAATTAAATTTTCAATTCAATTCAATAAATATTTATTAGTATCTCCTAGTCCCAGGCACTGTACTAAAGATCAGGGAAACAAAAAGAGGTAAAAGATAGTCCCTATCATGATGAATACAGAGAGGTTTGGAGAGACTTGCATGAACTGATGCTGAGTAAAATGAGCAGAACCAGGAGATCATTGTACACTTCAACAACAATACTTATGTTGACATATATATGAAGACATATTCTGATGGAAGTGGGTATCTTCAACATAAAGAAGATCCAATTCACTTCTAGCTGATCAATGATGAACAGAAACAGCTACACCCAGAGAAGGAACACTGGGAAGTGAATGTAAATTGTTAGCACTACTGTCTTTCTACCCAGGTTACTTATACCTTTGGAATCCAATTTTCTTGTTGCAGGGTAAGAATTAGATTCCAATTGGAAATTGGATTTACACACATATATTGTATCTAAGTTATACTGTAACACATTTAATATGTATGGGATTGCCTGTCATCTAGGGGAGGGAATAGAGGGAAGGAGGGGGAAATTTGGAAAAATGATTACAAGGGATAATGTAAAAAAAAAAAATTACTCATGCATAAGTACTGTCAAAAATATATAATTATAAAATTAATAATTAAAAATAATAATGATATACCCCCATGCTACATGTAAAGAAAAGTCTCATTAAACATAAAAACATTTTAAAACAAACAAAAAGAAAGAAATACATTCTGGAAAACAAATTGGAACCATGCCCAAAGGTTTATAAAACTGTTTGTGCCTTTTAATGCAACAATATGATGATGATACCAAAGAAATAAAAAAGAAAAAAAAAAAGATAGTCCCTATCCTAGAAGATTTTTTTTTGAGGTTCAAAAATTCATGAAAAATATTCCTTGGAATATAGTAAATAAGTAGAATAGGCAGCTTCCAAATGAAGACTTTGGCCATTTTTGCTTTAAGTTTGCTTAAAGCAAATTAGAAATTAAGGGAAAATCCAGTTCAATAATTAGGTAAAGCAAATACCCACTCTGTTCAAAGCTCTGTGTAAACTTTTAGAATACAAAGAAAAAAAATATATATATAATGCTTCTTGTGGTTCTAATGAGCTTTGTGATTGAGGTAGTTGGTGACCTACTTCATAGGATACAATGGACTTACCTGAATCCTTCCAGATATTGAATGATGGATAAGAATAAAAAATATATTCAAATTCTGTGTTGGGCTCTAGAGTAACTCCTCCTGAATAATATAGGGAAACCTCTGGTGGAAAAAAAAATGGTGGGAGAGGGGTCAAACTCTATAGTTTAGCATGCTCTAGAGAGAGCTGTACTTTTTTCTTTCCCATGCAATCAAATCCCCAAACCTTTAGAAGCCCCTATGTTGAAGTCATCGAGGTGTGTCGTGGTGTTGCCTCTGAAATAATTCAAACTCAGACAGTCTCCAATGCACCCAAAGGCATTTTTACAAGATTTACACCCTCAGTGGGTGGGCCAATTCCCTGGAGTCAGAGGCCCAGTAAAGCAAAACAGGAATTTTTACAGAGTAAATGGTGCTGATCATGTCACAAGACATGCAAATTGTGAGGTTATAGGAGTTTACTAACATGGGGAGTCCCAAAGCTTTGGTGGAACTGCAAAAATGATTATTCAGAATGCATAGAAAAAAGCCCGCAGTGGGGGATGGGGATTAATATATGGTCATGATATTATAACTAGCATAAGTTCACCCAAGCCCAGCAAGGCAAAGAAAATGCATAGATAACACACTGAGGAAAGTCCCACCTGTAGTTTGCAATCCAAAATCACGCTCTGCAGCCTGCTGGACCTACTTCCTTATTGGCTGCTTTCTGTGCTCTGTTTAAACCACTTGGTGTGGTTACAGAGCATGTTAACCTGCTTGTCAGCAAGAGATGAAGGGTTTCTATAGGGTTAGGGCTCGGGTGGGCTGAGTGCAAACAAAAATAGACAGTCCTTGCTCTTTGGGAGTTTACCTTCTAGGTGAGGTAGAGAGGTTCCTGTAGGTTTGTACAGAGAATTCAAGAACGTTCTCTACTTCTGGTCTGCTTTAGATTCTTTTCCTTACTGAGGGGCTTGCAATGAGGAATAAAGATTTATTGTCACAAGTAATCATGAAGTTATGTTGTTAGCTCAGCCTTGAGCTGGAAAAACTGATGACCCAAAAACTTGCAAAAGAAAGTGACAGATTTCTCCTTCTGTCATCCCCACTCTTCACTTGTGTAATTGATCTCATTTGATCCACCAAGCAGTCCTGGGAGGTAGATGCTATTATTGCCCCCATTTTGCAGATGAGGAAATTAAGGCTGAAATCTATTACTGATTTTCAATCTCTTTTTGTCTGGCTCATTCCCTATAACCTATAAACATTGTTGTGCTTCCCTCACTTGAATGTACCATCTTTGTTTTTATATCTTTTATATCTAAATTCCTTGAAAAACGCATCTTTCTCTTCTTTTACTCTCTTCTTAACACCTTATGTATACAAAATTCAAGATTTTACCAAGACTATTCTCTCCAAAGGTATCAATGAATGATCTCTTAATTACTAATAGTCTTTTCTCAGCCCTCATTCTCCTTGATCCTCCTAAAGCTTTTGAAATATGGATCATCTTCTCCTTGAAAACCTCTACTCTTTAGATGGCTTTTTCCTGGTTTTCCTCCTACTTATTCCCCGCATATCTTGTGATATAATCAGCACTGTTTTCGCTATTAAAAATTCCTGTCTTGCTTTTCTGAACTATTGACTCCTTCCCACCAGGTTCTATCCCAGATTCTCTTCTCTTTATACTTCTTCTATATACCCTATTTCACTTGGCAATCTCATCAACTCCAATAGGCTTAATTGCCACTCTATGATTTTGCCTTGCACTCAAGAAGCATTTAATAAATGCTTGCTGATTTTATTGAAATGAAAAAATAGGAGAATCTTAGATTTTAATGAAATTTGAACAAATGAGAATAGAGGACTAGCCCAGAGTATATTCTGTGTTCAAAGTGATTGTTCTGTCTTTCTATATTATATATATTTCTATATTACATAATATATAATATAATTACATATAACATATTTATATATAATTATATATTATATAACATAATATTTATATTAGATATAATATTATATAACATATATTATTATATGTTATATAATATTTCTACATAATTATATATTATAGAAAGCTGTTTAAACTGTGGTTCATAACCTCAATAGGGTCTTGTAACTGAATGTGGGGGTAGCAAAATTGTAAGTGTTTGATTTGTACACATTTTATACACGTGTATCTGGAAGTCACATGAAAATTTCTCAGGCAAAAAGGGGTCCCGAATGGAAAAGTTTAAGAAGCCCTGTAATCTACAGAACCTACTTCGTTATCTGAATAGCAAGTATTCTGTGGAGCCTCGAATATATGTAGCATGTAGGCAATGATGCATTGCTCCTTAAAATAGCAGCAAGAGAGAAACAGGATAATTTGTGCTTACACACTTTTTGAAGTCTAAACCCACATAACTCTAAACATCCTACACAGTTAATGACCTATAATTGGATAACAAAACTATCAGTAGCATCTGCCTACTCCTTCAGTCTTGGATTGGATATAATTAAGTTCAATGACTACTGTCAGCTTTGGTTGAGCTTCTCCCTCCTTCCCCTCATTCTTTTTGACCAGACAATTTAGCTAAGTGTTTTTGTATAAATGTAAACTTTGAAGTTCTATAAACTTCTCTATACAAAGGTCAATAGGATCTTTGTATATTGATTTATCTGACCAGATACATTATCTTAAATCTGTCCTCCCTTTCTCAGCCAAAACTCATCTTTGTATTACTAGAATTTCTACTTTCCTTTAAAGCTCAGGTCAAGTTTTATTCTAAAAATAATAATAAACTAGCATTTATAGGACACTTTAAGTTTTGCAAAGTGCTTTGCAAATATTTTCTCTTTTTATCCCTACAACTCTGGTGGTAGGTGCTATTATTCCCATTTTATAGATGAGAAAACTTGACTCAGAGATTTTGTGACTTGTTCAAGGTCACACAGCTGTTACATGTCTGAGGTTAAATTTGATCTCAGGTCTTCTTATTTCCCTCTTGTGATGTTTAAAAAGTTCAAGAGACAATTTCTGGGTAACTAATAATTTTACTAATCATGATAGCATTTTATTAATAAGGTAGTGACACTGGCCTTGAGGGAAGGAATGAACTCTGGTTAACAATTAGAGTGAATGAGTAATACAATGAGAATGGACCTATTTTAATGAAGGGCTGGGTGCCCAGTCTTGGGCAATCTAACCAAAAAATTTAAATCTCCCTCCAAAAAAACAAAACAAAAACAAAAAACAAAACAAAAACAAAAAACAAACAAACAAACAAAAAAAAAACCCTGTGTAGAGCACAATGGGCTTCCCGACCTTACTTTAAATTCTTAGTAAGATTAGATGGGGTCTGATTGTGACGGAGAAGAGTTAATCCAATCTCATTATTAGTAATGTCCTTCAGATTTGAAGTGAGGACTTCAAAAAAATTGAAACTCTGCATCTTCTCAAATCATAGGCTATTAATAATCATTTCTCTCACTTTCTAGAGCTTTATCTAATGTACTATCTGGCTGCTTCACATAAGGCTTTTTCTAATAGCTCCCAGTTCCTTGTATCTTTCCCCCCAAAATTATCTTGTATTTATGTGTTTTGTACATATGTACACGCGGTTTTCCCTAGTAGAAAGTTCTTGAGTGTCGGAACTATTTCTCTTTTTATCACTAGGGCCTATATATTCCAAGAGAAAGTGGGACTCTTGGAGAGGAAGGTTACTAGTCATTCTAGAAACAGCAAAAGTTTTCCTCATTGTCAAAAGGCTTAAGGATAAGTCTATTTTACTTTTACTGTCTTAAAATCTTTCCCATCAGGGATATTTTGTTAATCTAGTTCTTGCAAGGGAGATGAAAGTCCTTTAGGAGAGAGAGAGAGAAAACATTTGTTTAGTGTGTATTATGTCCTCAAATGCTGGGGATGCAAATACAAACATGAGAGAGTAAAATTCTAATGTTCCCAAGAGATAAATCCATGTTGTTTGTGTTGAGGTTGGGAAGGAGGGGACTCCAAAAGTTTGGGTCCCAGACTGGTATCGTGAAGTGTTTCAAAAGAATTTGCAGGCTTGATTCCAGCTCGCAGTAAGGGGCAAAACTTTATTGCAACAGAATGCTATTACAGAAGCAGGCTGAATTGTAAGGGAATTCAGCAGAGAAAGGGAAGCAAGGAAACACATTTATCCAGTTCTACCATAGAGATACTAATGACTCCTATGTTAGAAGGAGAGGTCTCCAGAATTTGGTTCTGGATGACAAGATTACCAGTCAGGGATGAGTTGAGGAGTGTCTTATTCACTTTTGTTTTGATCTGCCAGAGTTTCCAGAGGCCAGAAGTTGTGTAAGGAGCAGTCAGACAGACTGGATGTGGGGGTTTCCTGGGCAGATTCCAAAGCTAGAAGATTTAGGACTACTGACTTGTTAAAACAGAAGCCCCCAAGATCAGGGGACTCCAAAACCATGACTATATTTCCCTAGAAGTTATACCATATCTTTTGAGAATGCAAATCAAATAAAAAAAAAAACTTTAGAGGCGTTCCCCCTTCTCCTTCCTCCTACGGCTGGATTACTAGAGTCCAGGTAATAAATGGGTTACAAATGCTTTTAGACGAGTGAAGTCCCCATTCCTTGACAGATCTGTTGATGAGTACCCATTTCCAGGAGAGACTACTATATTTCCAACACACACACTCAGCAATTCAATCCTAGCTCTTTGGAGAAGATGACCATCCAGGTCAAACCTTGGATGAGAAGTTGTGACTTGATTAGAAGTCTCAGAGCTGATCCACAGCAGACCACAGAGGAATGGAGCTTCTAAGTTTCCTTCCAGCTCTGACATTCTCCATTTAAGTCAATGAGGAAGGGCATCCTCCACCCCCATAAAATAAAGAAAAAAAGGGACTTGGGAGGGGCAGGGCGAAGTATAGATGACTTTGAACTTGTGAGGGAGCGTGAAGTCTTTGGTAACAAGAGCCTTTAGACAGTAGAAAGAGGGGCAATCAAGAGCCTGGGGGTCAAATCCTGGGTCTGGACTTTGTTATTTCCGGACTCTGAGCAGGCCCCTTACATGAGCCTTTACACATTAGAAATTGGCGCTGATTTCTCTAAATCGGGGTTTGATTAGTGTTGATCGTCTGGGATTGAGAAAGGGAGGGAGAATGTGTTTATAATTTTACGGGTGTGTTTGCCAGCACGGCTTTCTTAATTATTGTAAAGGATGCGTTGTTGCTTTTCTGTTCCCCTATACATTCCCTGACTTGACAATTCCTACAAGTTGCATTAAAAAGGCCGCTGTTAGTCTTAGTGTATTGAATGTCTCTGCACATGAAGGCACCACTACCCCCTCCCAAACAAGGGTGGATATGCACTTTATAAATCATTTCCTTTCTGATGAGCTCCATTCATCTTGTGATACAATAGAACAGTTATTCCCCCATATCCCTTGTGAACAGGGTGATGTGATCACTACAGAAGCCATTGCATAAAATATCTTTTCACATCCCAAACGTACCCACTCGCACTGGTCCAAGCCGGCAGTATCATCGGGCCATGGTTACTAGGCTCTATGTGCCATGACTGAAAATATTGGTCCTCCTACTATTACTCAGAAACCATGTCCGATTGTCCTGGTGACGAGGTCCCCTGGGTGGAATAGGTCCCCAGGTGCAGCGAGGCACACCGAGATTCCTCTGCAAAGCAGGTCGGCAGGCAGTCCGGGCACAGCACAGTGTTTGGGCTTAAAGATCGAACAACTTGCTCAGTGGGGGAACGTCCCAATTTAAATCAAGGTCTGAGAGTGCTGTTGACAGAGGCACACAGTACCCCGAATCGCGGGGGCCTTAGTGACACAAAAGGGCTCCCAGCAGATATTCAGTTCTGATGCTTTCCCAATTTCTCCAGGTGGTGCCATGAAGAAGTCGGTTTTAGCCATGCAGACATACTGCCCTGCATGTAGAGGGACAGGAGGGCTTCACTCCAGTTGATAAGCTTTGGCCCAGGAGGATTGTGCAGTAAGGCCCAGGGCTGGTCACTCCCCATGGCTGTTGTCAGCAGTCTCAGGAGCCTTGTCAGGCTTCCTAGGGCCGCCTCATCCCCACTGACCACATCTTCTCGTTCCTGTTGTTGACCACTTGTCCAGCTGCTTTCTGGTGGGCACCCGCCAGTCTCCAGTATCTGTAGAGATACTAAGAAAACCTGGGCCCAACATTAGTATTCTGTATGGGCCTGAGCAAAGCCCTTCAGGATTCTTATGCATGATGCCCATGTAGGGTACATTTCACTGAGACAAAGTGTCTCATGGCAGGGGACAAGTCATTGACAGGTGAGAGCTGGGGAAAACTGCATGCATATAATGCCTGTCCAGGGGGAGGTAACCTCCCCCTTTTCCTTTCTTATTTTGTGAGGATCGCCTCCAAGGTGCGGTTAGCCTGTTCCACAAGGGCTTGCCCAGTGGGATTATAGGAGATACCAGTAATATGCTCTTTTATCCAGTCCTGTAATGCATGGGGAGTATAAGCCAGACCATGATCAGTTTTAATTTCTAAAGGGGTCCCTGATATGGAAAAACACTGGTATAAGTGATTTTTGACTTGGCGGACTTGCTCGCCATTAGGAACTTGGAGCAAGTGGCGATGCATACATGAATGGAGCTGCCATTAAGGTGTGTAACATCCATTTGCCACACTTCTTGGGCGAGGACCCTGGGGACTCACTCCAGCCCTGGGGGAAGGTGTGAAGGGAACACAGCAAGCGTTGTTTAACTATTTGCCAAGCCTCTTCTTTAATAACACCATACAGGCCATGTAAGGAGTGGGCTGAGGGAGGTAGTGAGGAGGGGCTGCCTTAGCCTGTTCTTCTGGAGAACAAAGGTCTGCAGGGAGGGCATTACAGCTAACCTGTTACCATCAAACGGGGCCAAGGCCACCTGTATGAGAGCGCACATGCAAAAGGTAATCCGGTCCTGCGTGTGCAGAGAGGGTCCGTGAGCATGCAAGAGTGAGCGCCGCAGTGGCCTTCTGATCTAGAGTGCCAGTGTTCTCCAGGTTGTGTGTGGCGCTTGGACAGCATAGACATGAATAGCCTGGGGGTATGATGAGAGCCTGAGCACAGAGCTCATTTTTTGCGTGCTGTCCTGGGGGTGTTTAGGATGGTGACTTCCTGAGACTCACCATGGACTGCTGCTGCTCTGTGTTCCTTAGTTGAGTCTGTAAACACGTTAGGCCCTCGGACAGGTTGCTGCTGGACTACCTTTCAGAGGTTGCGGCCCCATGTTCCCACACAGTTTTAGTTACTAATGGGAGGCGCCTTGTGCCACCTGTACCCATTGAATGAGCGTGGCCCACGTGAAGTCCTGTCTGGCTAGCTCTTTTACTTCTTCCTTTGTTAGATCCACATGAGCAATGGGCAGGCGGCCAAAAGCCAAAGCTGTTCTCTCTGCTGCCTCAAGGAGAGCTCTGCCTGCTTTCTGTAAACAACAACAATGATCTCAGATGTTCTGGTCCCATACACCCATTGGAGGACTCTAAGTCCTCCATGTATGGCAACAAGGTGTGTCATTTTTTATCAAGGTTAAGGGCTCTGGGAGCCTTCTGATCTACCCAGTGTGGGGAATGGCTGGTGCACTCCTTTTTAGCCTCAGGCATCTATACTGAGGGGAGGTCAGAGAAGAATCCCCCTTCAGTAATTCATAGCGGGGTTTCATTAAAGTACTGGAATAGGGTGCATGCTCGGATCCATTGGAGGGAACCTACCCATTTCTGAAAATCATTGAAGGTGGTTACTTTTTCCCATTGAATTGTCAACAGTTATTGGGTTATTTTTACATCAGTCGGCGTAAACCCTAGGTATGACAAGGTGGATGTGTTTGAACTTTATCAGGTGCAATGTGTAAACCTACTTGCTATAATTCTGTTACAAAAGTTTTGCTAGTTTCTCTCAAGGTGGCTGGGAAGGATGCTCTACTAAGATATCCTCCATATAATGGCAGCTACAAGCCTCTGGCCATTTACTTTGGGCCCTGTGAGGCCTGTGAAACACACCACTGACTTAATGTTGGACTGTTAGCCAAGCCCTGTGGGAGGAGTCCCCATTGATCCCTTAAGACAGGTGCTTTATTATTGACCTGTGGCACGCAGGAAGTGACTTTTTCCCTGTCTTGTTTATGCAGAGGAATACTAAAGAAACAATCTTGGAATTCTACTATCATGTTGCATATCCTTGAGGAATAGCATTAGGTGATGGGAGGCCAGGTTGTAAGGCGCCCATAGGCTCAAGGACAGCATTCACCCCTCTCAAATCTGCAAGCATCCTCCGCTTTCCCGATAACACAGGGGAGTTCCAAGGGAGAAAGTCGGCTCGATGTGACCACAGGCTAGCTGCTCCCGGACTACTTCTCAGGAGTCAGGGGCCACTGTTCCCTCCAAACAGGAAGGCGCGTGCTGCCCAACTAAAAACACCCATTTGTAAGCCTCAAATGCAAATGTTTCCTTATATCCCTGGGGGAAGGAAGGTACCAGGTACCACCGGGGGTCCAGCTCTACGGTCCAACTTCCATTCTACCGGTTTTGTGGACTGCGCGGCACTTGGCGCGCCTCCTGTGCCATGTATATGGGCTGACGCTGGCTCTGGGCCAGTGAACAGGAGGCAGTGATCACTGCTCCATCAGCCGGGTGTCTGACAGGCCTCGGAAAGGCCGTCCATTCAGTAAGACTGGGCAGAGGCCTTTCCTAGTCCAATCACCTGGCTCAGCGCTACAACGGGCTGTTCTGGGACAGATAAAGGGACCGCTCCCGCAACAGAGTAGCAGTGATCTATATAAGCAGGGTCATCGTGGGGGATGGTAAATATTATGGAGGATGTCCCCGCTGGGAGAGCCCAAGGGTGGACAATACCAGGAACATAATCAGACCGCCGCAGAATCAAGGCAGAGTAAGGAAGCGGGTTAATGAGGACGTCTACCACAGCATGAGGCGGCACTCGATGCTTGTCTAGGCTGTCTGTGGGTTCTGTGGGGGTTTTTACGCCATAATTGCTTGTATTCTCCTTCCAGGGTCTGGGCTGGAAACCCCTGAGGCTTTTGCCCTGTTTGGGCAGATACGGCCGGGAGGGGGCCCTCACCCGGTTTCCCGTTTCCTATTGGTTCTGCACTGTTTGGCAGAACGTCCATTTGAAACAGGTGACCGCAGGTGGTTTTTGTTTGCAATCCCCTTTGACGGGCCCTGGCTGGCCCCGTCCGTGGCATTTCTTGTCCTCATTTTTATTAGCGTGCATTTCTCCCGCTGGCAGCTCAGCTAGATAAATATCCGATGGGATCTTTCACATCTATTTAACATATCTTCTAGCCCGCATTTGCAGGAGAACCAATCAGCGCCTTCTTACAATCATGATTGGCATTTTCCCTTAACGTCATTTGTAGTCCTCTTTCTGCTCCTTCTGCGTGGGGCCTCCGCTTCTTGCAGGGGGGCAACAAAATCGGGAGAAGGCTCTTGCGCATTTTTTTACCTGGGCCATATTTTCCCCCTTCCTGTTCTCCTCTCAGGTTAGTCTGCGCCCTTCTAGCGCCATGGGCCACCCTACGTCTTCTGCGGCAAATCCTGAAGCCGGGCATCGGCGGTTTCATATTGCCCTGTCCCGAGAGTGCGGCGCCATGTCTCACGGCTGCTGGCTGCTGCGCGAGTCCCGCTCGCCATACCGCTGGCCAGGGGTCACACGGGTCTCCCCATCGTTAGGGCCTAACGCTAACCCTAAATGCGCGGTGGCTTTTGGCTCTTTCACGTGCTTGCGTGGGACAGGGATGTGCTCTCGCCGTGCCCCGCTTGTGGTCCCGGGTTCTATGAGTGCCCTTGCACGGGCCTGCTCCATGGCTCTCTCTAAGCCTGGTTTCCCTTGGCATTAGCAGACTCTGCTTTCGCTGATCGGCTAACGGAGGGGTGAGGGAGGACAGGCCCTCCCTTTTCCTCCCTTGTCCCCCCTCTGGGCGGTGGCTGCTCCTCCTGCTCCTCTGCGGCTATTTCACCCAGCCGGTTTTACTTCGGAGCGGAAGCTGTGGGGGGCCGGCCCCTCCAATGCGGCCCTCCAAGCCTGAATGTTAGGAAGCCCTCATTCTCCCGCCCCGGGGGTCTTCCTCATAACTGGTCGTCTGCTCCCTGCCATTTTCCGCTTAGCTTCGTTCAGCCCTGGGCCAGAGCCTGAATATTTGGAATGAACATGGGGAGCTCCCTCAAAGGCAGGGTAACCCCTGGTTCTTTATGGCCTTAAAAAAAAACCCGGTCCATATCTTATTTTCCTCTGGCTTAATCATGGGTACTGAGTTTCCCATCTTCCCCCTGTCTTCCCGCCCTCCCTGCAGGGTCCCCGTCCTTCCTGCCCAATACCCCTCAAGTCCCTCCCGGTGCCAGCTGCCAGGCGCTCCAACCTGGCTCTTCATTGTGGGCGAGGGCAAGAGCCTCTCTCCCCCAGATTCCTCCATTTGTCCCTCAGCCTTGCACACCAAACATGGGAGGTGCTGAAGTCAGCCTGAAGCTCCCTCCCAGATAACAGCCAATTCTCGCATTGTGGGGCCCCGCCCCGGGGAGCACCCTCAGCGAGTTCTGGGCCTCGTGTGTGTCTGGGAGCGGCGCGTCTCCATCAGCACAAACTTAGTGTCCCACACCTCGGGCCCAACATACGGTGAAGATTAAAACCCGGGAGCGTGAAGGGCACGGGTTTCTTTGTGGAGAAATCTAGCCCTTAATCCTTTACTCATTTAGCCGGTTTGGGGGTCAATGTCATCATCTGTAAAATGGGAGGGTTAGACGGACTCCACCCCTCTAGGTCGGTCTCAGTGATCTGGGCGGAGTCATCTCCTCCTCCTTCCAGTGAGCAGCCCCGCCTCCTGCTTCTGTCCTCCTCGGAACCGGAAGGGCGGGGTGAGGACGCCGAACGAGGTGACGTCAGGGACACTCGAAGCAGACACCAGCTCTCCACACCGCCCCCTCTCCGGGCCCCTGTGTCGTCTAGGCGCCGCGCGAGGGCGCTGCCGGCGTCACGACGGCCCTCGGTGCCCCGGATGTTCTCCCTTCAGGCCCCTGACAGGGTCGGAGTGCCGCCATTTTGACTCCTCTCAGAGTGGGTGGCGGCGGCGGCGGGTGCTGGCGGTCCGGAGCCACCCGCCGGCGACAGGCACCTCGCCCGCTTTTTTTTCGGGAGGTGACTTCGAGTTTCCTTTTCCTTTTTTCCTTCTAGCCCCGTGCCGCGGGCCAGCTCGTACGCTTTCGCCAGCCACCCGGCGCGATGTCTAGCGACGGAGCCGCCGAGCAGGTGAGGAGGGGAGGCCGGTAGGGCCTCATGGCCACCGTCCTTCTGCCGGAGCCCGGCCCGGCCGGCCCCGAGTTAGGGAAGAACGGGACGAGGGGACGCGAAGGGGACCGGGCGTGTCTAGGTCGTGTTTAGGGGGCAGCGTGGGGGTGGGGAGGAGGCCGTGTCCTGCCACCCCACCGAGCCGCGCGTGGGCTCGGAGGGGGCGGGGCCAGGCCGGAGGGGCCCACCCCAAAAGCAGTCCCGCCCCGACTTCGAGTCCTCCTCCGGGGACCCGTAGGAGCGGCGGGTAAACCTGGGGCAGGTGGCGGTGGGCGGGCGGCGGGAGTTTCTTAGAGCCAGCTCTGATGGGTCCGGAGGATGGGAGCCTCCCATGTTCCACCCTCCCATGTTCCACCCTCCCATTCCATCGCCTCCACCCCTTCCCCTCCCCCCTCGGGCTTGGGAACATGACCGCATAAAGCGGGGGCGGCTGCGGGGGACGGGGACTGAGAGAGGGCGACGGCTAGGCCCGGAGCCCCCGGCCCTTTAAAAGAGTTAAAGCCCTTTCGGGCCCCGGGGTTTGCCGCGGTAGACCGAGTTCTGGAGATGGTCGGCGTGTTTTTATTTGGGGGGTTGTCATTCCTCCCTCCCCCCCGGGGTATGGCCGGAGCCTGCCTCGGAGGTGCGAAGTGGAGCTTTGAGCTAGTTTGCCCCATAGGAAGTTACCGTGGAAATAAACGGTCAGTTTTCCTTCCCCCTTGAGACTCTCGATTCAGTACTTGAAGTGCACCGTAAAGCAGTTTTCTTTTTTTTTTTTTTTTTTTTTTTTTTTTTTTTTTTTTTTTTTTTTTTTTTAAATTTATTTATTTATTTTTATTTTATTTTATAATTATAACATTTTTTGACAGTACATATGCATGGGTAATTTTTTACAACATTATCCCTTGCACTTACTTCTATTCAGATTTTTTCCCTTCCTCCCCCAAGCCCCTCCCCCAGATGGTAAGCAGTCTTATATATGTTAAATATATTACAGTATAATTTAGATACAATATATGTGTGTAGAACCGAATTTTTTGTTGCACAGGAAGAATTGGATTCAGAAGGTAAAAATAACAGTTTACATTCATTTCCCATTGTTCCTTTTCTGGATGTAGCTGGTTCTTTCCATCATTAATCAATTGGAATTGGATTAGCTCTTCTCTATGTTGAAGAGATCCACTTCCATCAGCATACATCCTCGTACAGTATCATTGTTGAAGTGTATAATGATCTTCTGGTTCTGCTCGTTTCACTCAGCATCAGTTGATGTAAGTCTCTCCAAGCCTCTCTATATTTCTCCTGTTGGTCATTTCTTATAGAACAATAATATTCCATAACATTCATATACCATAGTTTACCCAACCATTCTCCAATTGATGGACATCCATTCATCTTCCAGCTTCTAGCCACTATGAAAAGGGCTGCCACAAACATTTTGGCACATACAGGACCCTTTCCCTTCTCTAGTAGTTCCTTGGGGTATAAGCCCAGTAGTAGTATGGCTGGGTCAAAGGGTATGCACATTTTGATAACTTTTTGGGCATAATTCCAGATTGCTCTCCAGAATGGTTGGATTCTTTCACAACTCCACCAACAATGCATCAGTGTCCCAGTTTTCCCACAGCCCCTCCAACATTCATCGTTATTTGTTCCTGTCATCTTAGCCAATCTGACAGGTGTGTAATGATACCTCAGAGTTGTCTTAATTTGCATTTCTCTGATCAATAGTGATTTGGAACGTAAAGCAGTTTTCAACCAGTTTTTTTTTTTTTTTTTTAATAATAGAGTTAGGTTTTTAAATGGAAACTTTTGAATGGAATTCGCTTCAAAAATTTTACGTATCTGCTCATTTTCAAGTTCAAGGACCTTTAAGCTAGTGGTCTGAATGCCGCTGCAGTTTAAGCAGCATTTAGCCACTTCGTGTGGCTTAGGAGGGCTCGGAGAGCGGACATTTGCTTGGGACACCCTAGTAAACGATCACGCCCTGGAGGCGGTGCTTACTAGGTGTCCGCAGTCCGGGCCTAGGGTTAGGGCGCCGGTCACTAACGGGGAGGTCGTCATGGCGGCGACTCTCCCGGAGTGCTGGTGAGGCTTCCAGGCGGGGCACCCAGTAAGCGCCTAATAGGGACGCTGCAGCTTTAGAACCCAAGGGAGCCGGGGAGGCATTTCCTCAGCGAGCAGCTGTCGGAAGGAAAGAAGGTGGTCCTCGAACACAGATGTGAAGTGGAGCAGAGTGGAGCAGTGGGAGGGCACTGTTACAGACAGGGTTTAATGGGGACAAAGTGGAATAATATATAGGAAGGCCGGAAAAGTGTTCTTTCTCAATAGCATTTTATTTCTCCATCTGCATGTAAAGATAGTTTTCAGCATTTCATTTTTCTAAGACTATTGTGTTCCAGATTTTTCTCCCTCCCTTTTCCCCTGCCCCCTTCCTTTGCCCCTCCCCAAGACGGCAAGCTACTTGATGTAGGTTAAATATGTGCAATCATTTTAAACATATCCGATTTGTCACGTTGTGCAAGAAAAATCAGACCAGAAGTATGGGGAGGACGGACCATGAGAAAAACAAAAAAGGTGAAACTACTGTACTTCCATGAACATTCTGTCTCCAAAATCTCTGGATGTGATTGGCATTTTCCATTCCAAGTCTATTGGAACTGCCTTGAATCACCAGATTGTTGAGAAGAGCCAAGTCCATCACAGTTGATCATCACATAATCTTGTGGTGTGCAGAGTTTGGAGGCAGATTTTGAATTGCTTTAAGTACCAAGTTTAAAAAATGTGTATTTTAATCTAGAGGCTGTATGGAACCATTGAAGTTTCATTAGGAGTTACAGGGTTAAATGTTTGCATTTAGAAGGATGGTTTTTGCTGCAAGTTTAGAGAGGAAGGACTGGAATTGGGGGTTAATGAGGCTTTTGCAATAGTACTGGAGAATCGGGAGGTGGTTGTGTATGTGGAAAGGAGGAAACAATTACAGAATATGTTGTGAAGGTCACTAATTGGATAGAGGGTGGTGTTAAGGAAGAGAGAGAAGTTACTGCTGAGATTGCTTAACTGGGTGACTGGAAGAATGAAGTTGTTCTCAATGGCGATACACAAGTTTGGTGAAGGGAAATAGGCTAGCTTGGTAAAGGGACAGGATTGTAGAGAAATATAGAAGATAAATTCCATGAAGGAAAGTAGTCAGTTTAGTTACATGAGATTAGATGGAGCTCTAGTGTTGGTTAAGGAGTTACCCGTCTAGAATTTATAATTGAACTTTTGGGAGCTGAGGATATTAGGAAGAAAGAAGTCCCAGGACAGAATCTCAATTCTCTGGAACAAGTATTAGTCCCAGTTTATAGATGAAGATACTAAGCCTTAGATGTTTAAAAGGGTGATGGGAGTTAAATAACTGGGGCTCATAAAACTGTTCTCATTCCAAAAGGATATTTAAATCTTTCCGGGTTTAAATAAGACTTCTGCAGCTGGCAGACATAGGGAGAGGATGATGTTACAGCAAATAACCTGAACAAAATCAAGGAGATGTGAAAGCACAATTTATAATTTGGGTATGGCAAGCTTTGTCTAATTTTTCTATAACAAACTATGAAGGGAAATTACATGAGAGGATAGACCAGAAAGGACAGAAGATTTTTTGCACAGGTGAGTGACAAAACCAGCTCTATGCTTAAGCCATTTTTGCTAAGAAAAGAATTGGGAAGGTTCCCAAATTCTTTTCAGGAAATTGTAAGTTACCTTCAGGGCATTCTTCCATTTTTGTTTTTTATTTTCAATGCTTTGCATCCATCCATTCATTCACTTACTTTTTCCAAGGCAATCCAAGTTAAGTAACTTGCCCAGGGTCATATAGCTAGTTGTCCAGTGTCTGAGGCAGCATTTTAACTCAGACTGTTCTGACTCTAAAGCTAGTGCTCTATTCACTTTGCCATCTGGCTGCCCCCTGCATGTAATTCATTCTAACAAAGTTAAAAAATAATTTGGAAGTGGTTCAGGCATAAAGAAAGATATGGATAACTGTTAGGATTACTAGGTGAGAACTCAGGTTGTCTGGACAGTGACAAGGTGAGAAATTCAGGTTGACTTGACAGTTCTCTGGCCTTTGGTTCAGGTCTTTAAAGGGAGTTTACACCTTAGGAATTCTAGGAGAAGCAAGCTCATTGGTTGGAGTACTTCTTCCCAGAAGCCCTTGCATTATCCCACGCCCATTCTCTGGGAGGATAAAAAGAGGCAACTTTGAGCCTGGAGAGCAGTTTGGACTGGGGGAGGACAAGTGCTGGAGGAAATTCAGAGCCAGGATTTAGGAAGAAGAAGAGGCTGGCTGGAGTCTCCAGAAGCCTCCCAAGAAACCTGCTCATAGAGGAAAAGATTATACAAAAAAAGAAACCTCCTCCCAGAGGATTACAACTGAGAGACGATCAGAACGTTACAGATAACTAAATTAATTTTAACTTGGAAAGAGAGGAGTGAAGAAAATAACAACAATATGAAATTATGGGAAGTATGTGTGTAAATTTTTTTGTTTTTTTTTTTTTTAAACTTGTTAGGTTCTTACTAAGTACTAATGAGATAATGAGATATTGGGTTTTTACTAAGTGCTAAGTCGGTACTTAACAATTCTCTAGTTCCGGCCTTTCCTGGTAGTTTGACTTGTGAATTCCTAAGGAAGAGCTTGCATGCTTGGGAGGAGCAAGCTCATTGGTTTGAAGTGGTTCTTCCCAGAAGCCCTTGCATTATCCCACACCCATTCTCTGGGAGGATAAAAGAGGACAGCACTCCAGAAATAGGAGGCGTCTCTGCTTTACATCAGGCTTGCTGGGGAAGGGAAGTCACTTCTCTGGACAAGAGTTAAGGGCAACTGTCTGGAGATAACGGTTCTCTACAGGAAGAAGAATCTGTCTGAGATTTGAGTTGACACAGCAGATCTCCTCCCAGAGAGTGATCAGCAGCTTCATTATCTCATTAGTACTTAGTAAGAACCTAACAAAAACTGGACAAGAAAACAGTTGATCTTGGCCAAGTGTCAGATGTGCTAGCTAGGTATTATGTAAAAAGTATAGTATAAAGTGTGGTCCTATTCTGATTACATGTTGTTAAAGGCCCACTTATATTGTCTCAGTGTATAGAGTACATTTTTTTTCCCCAAAAAAGTGTTTTGGATTACAGTGGAGGAGAGGTAGAAAGATTTATGGAGCTTTTAGTCACTTGGTGCTAAAAACTGCCTCAAAAATTGTTAACTTTTATGCAGTAATTTGGTAGTGTTTGGTAATGAAATGCCATAAACTTTCTTATATCTGGATATTAATTATTTGAAGTGAGTAGTGGCATTGTGACTGGTAGTTTGAGGGTCCTGTGGTTTAGGAGGAGTTCTGGTACTAAGTGTCTGGAGACTTAAAACTAGGAGTATGTTTTTTATCTTATTTCTGATCTCTTTTTTAGTATTAAATACTTTGATAAAGAAATAGTTAATTAAAATTTTTTTTTCAGCTCTTCATAAAGTAGCATTTTACAGGGAAATCTGCTTTATGTAAATTTTATGAAACATCAAAGAATTCATAGTTACTTATCTAATACTATATATTCACTCCTTTTGCCAGCATATGGAGAAGTGACTTTTTGCCCACAGAAATCTCAGGTCTTTGTAAGGAATTAGAGCAAGTTTATTTTTTGGCATCTGAACTAAAATTAGCAATCTGCAAAAGATTGAGACAGGAAACCCTCCCCACCACCACCAAGTTTTCCTGGCCTGTTATTGTGCTGTTTTCTGTTTCCTTCTCATCATTCTCTAGAGAAAATACTTAGAATTAAAAGGGGGTTTATGTTGAGTAGTTATACAAGGTAGAATATAGATATGCACATGTATTTGTACAAACAAGTTACTCTTAAGTGTTGAGAGAAGAAGGAAATTACGAATTAAGGAGAAGGAGGAATGCTTCTTGGAGATACATCTTTGAACTGGATCCAAAGGATGGATAAATTAGAATTCTATCCACAGAGGTATTAGGGTAAGAAGAAAGGCGCAAAGGGAGAGACTTACATACATTAAGGGAGAGACATACATATATACAGGTAGAATGGCAAGTAGTCTGGTGTGGAAAGTTTATGAAGCAAAATCCAAGGAGTTTGAGATTAGAAGGATATTGGGTCAAATTACTATCTCCAAGATGTTCTGTAGACATCTGAACTCACCATGTCCAAAATAATCGTCCAAGTCAACCTTATAATCATTCTCGGCCCTTTTCCTTTCCCTTATCACCCATATCTAAACAGTTGCTTAGTCATCTACTAAAGTCTAGGTTTCCATACCTTTGTCCTTCCTTTTCTCTCATTTCTTGTCCTAGGATTATTTTAAAGATTCTATTTGTTAACATCAATAAAAATTATGAGTAATATTTTTATTAGCACTTTAACTGGATGTTAGGTGCTTTTGTTATCTCCATTTTATGGATGAGAAGTAACTTGGCCAGGATCACTCAGCTCTTAAGTGCTTGACAACAATTTTGAACTCAGGTCTTACTGACTCCGGGTCCAACATTTTATTTACTGTACTATCTATCTGTTTTATTATTGGAAATAATAGAGGAAAGGCACCCATAGGATTTCAATTGAGTGTTTATTAAATGCCTTCTATGTGCCAGGCAATGAGGATACAAATAATTCCTATAGTAGCTTCTAGTGGCTGGGAGCTTACATTCCACTGGGAGGGAAAGATGAATTGGAGGAGTTAGAGTGATGAAGTAAGATTATTTTAATAATATAAATCAGATTCTTTAGCTAAGGTTAAGTGGTTGTTTATAAAGATTGAAGCTGAGAAAGTTAGGATTAATTATTTCATCAAAGACCAAGCAAGATGGGTCATTGGATGAGATGGCAGAAACAAATGGTCAGTTGACTCTAAAAGGCTCTGAGTGAAGGAAAAGGTAGATTTTTAAGGAGGAATGGATGGAAGTTCAAAAGAACCTTTTATCTTAAAAAATGAGATGAAAATAAAAAAAGAAATGAGATTATTTGCTGTTGTTAGGGTAAAGCCCTGGTAGGTGTCTAGGAAAAGTGGAAAGGAGTTTGTAATAGTTACAGTGGGGAATGGTATGGAGTAAACATAATTTTCTGACAACTATGATGTGGCATAACTAATTGTATTCTTTTCCCTTTTAATCCTTTTAATATGATAATTTAAAAATATAATTGTGAGTTCTTTAAGGAAAACTCTAAACAGGTTTGAATCTAAGCAACCAGGGTTCTTATTAACTTTTTTGTCATGCTTTTGGCATCATCAGAATGTTTTTTAATGAGTTCATTTTAAGAAACTTGATCTGAAAGGTAAATACATACATAAGTTTGGTGTTTTCAAAAGGTATCTTCACATTTTAACTACTCATAGCTAAAGGGAGTAAGAACTGGTCCAGTGACTCCCTCCTTTTAGCTATATTGGTCATCACTTCTCTGTAATTTAATTTTAGCATGTTGCTAGAGGTTGTTAGGATTTGCCCAGTGTTGCACAGCCTGTCTGTAGTGGGACTTGAATCAGGCCTTCCTATTTCAGATAGCTCTATCTTCTAGGCAAGGGAATTTTTAACCTTAAAGAAACCGATTATGTAATCTCAAATTAAAAATATCTGTTCTAGGCCATGATTCCTCTCCTATTAAAACAGTTGTGAATTCACATTCCCAGAGAAAGCATTTTCCTGTTGTTTTTTTTTTTGTTGTTGTTGTTTGTTTTTTTAAGCTATTTTTTAATTTCAGAGGCTTTTTTTTTTTTTAGGTAGATGAACAGATTTGTCAAGGTTAAAAAGTATTAGAATAATTATTTGTACAAAATAAATAGCTGAGTATCTGTTCTGATTTAAAGTGAAGCCTTTGAGCCTGTTAACTTAGCAAGGAGATTTTTGTGCTTTTGTAGAGCTTGAAAGTCAGTTTTTTTCCTTTTTGTAAAAATGAGATGTGTTATTTCATAAGTTTTGCTTTTGTTTTTCCTTAGTAAATGTGTTTTGTTGGAACCTCACATTTCACAGAGCAGTTTTAAACAACTGTCAGGGCACAGCTGTCTGCTTCGGTGGCATTGATAGAGCCATTTGATCAAGTGTTTTATTTTGTGGGCATGACAATTGATGCTGTAACTTAAAACAAATTAATTTAGTAATAGATTTCCAGAATTAAGTTAGCAAAAGCTGAATTAAAGTAGGTTTCATTTGATTATAATTTCTTGCCTCTTTAGCAAAGAGTATTTTTAGTTACCACAGTTAAAGGAAACCTGCTAATATGAAAATCAATATTTTTAGAACGACAAAATTAGACCATTTGTACTTCAGAATGACTCATTATCTTATGTGCTTTAATATCTACAACTGAAGAGGCAGTATTTGCTCACATGATAGAGCTTTTCTAAAGCATTCAAATTTCTTAGAAAAGAACTCTCTTCCCTAAACATCTATTACATTCATCTCCTTTTTCATACCAGTACTACCCTACCTGACTTGGGCTACTAAAATAGTCTCCTAATTGGTCTCCCTGCATCTAATCTTTCCTTCTCTAATCCATTCTCTATTCAACTGTCAAAATAATAATTCTGACAATATAACACTCCTGTTTCACATATCTCAATTGCCTCCTTTACAGCTAGCATGAAAAAGAAACTCTCCTATTTGCCTTCTCAGATTGTGTGTTATTCTGCTCTTTTTTGTTCCTGCCAAACTGGCATTTACTCCCCCATCTTTGTGCCTTTGCACCTTCTCCCATATATAAAATGCAACTAAACTAAAATTCAACAGCCTTATGTTATTAGTGTCTATTATGTCCCAACACTTACCTGTGTGTACTACCCTGGGCATATTAAGACAAAAACACCAGTCACTGCCCTGGAGTAACTCAGATTCTATTGGGAAGCATTCCTGTCTTACTTCTTTGCCTAAACCCATGCTTCCTTCACAGATCTACTTGTCGTTTCCTACTAGTGAGGGCTTTTCCCCTTCCCAGACCCCTTTATGAGTTAGTGTGGTTTTTGACCATTGGGCCTGGAGTCAGATAGTAGACTTGAGTTTAACCAGCCTCTGATACTTAATTAGATGGGTACCCTGAGGAAATCACTTATCATTCTCCATTGTAAATTAAATATACTAAAAGTATTGCCTCCACCCAGTTGTTGTGAAGATGTTGTGAAAAGAAGTTGTTGTGAAAGGGATATTTATAATTAGCTTATCATAGTGTCACATTGTAAGTGCTATGCAAATGCTTATTCTCTTCCCTTTTCTTCCCTCCAATTTTTGTTAGCTACTTGAGATAAGGGAATCTGTTCCTTTTCTTAACCCTTCAAACTTAACTGTATACCTAGTACTAGTTTGTTAATAACCGTGCCTAAGTGTGAAATCCTGACAGCCTCTAAAGGGTTGAAGGGGACTGTACCTTTAAGGAGCTGGTTCTCTGAAAAGCCTCCACAGCTGGGAATCACAGCATACTTGAAGAAATTGCAATACTGACACAGATGTTGCTTGTGAATTGGGAATGAAATAAATTGGAGCCAAGAGGGAAGAGGAGGGAGGCCAGAGAATACAACTGCCTCTCAGTCTCCTTGTATCTTTATCATCCTCTTACAGGAAAAGATCTATTCTGCTGGTCAGAATTAGATCCCCAGCAGCCACTAGAAGGTGGCTCCTCCTGTAACACTAGTAGATACATATTAGGTAATTTATTGATAAATATATTGATTGATTCTTCATTGCAAATATTGCCTGGTTTATCCGCTGTACAGCTGAAAAAGCAAATTCACAGAATATAGCATGTTGTATTTTAAAACTCGTACAACATAGATCCTGGATTTGGAATCAGAATTTTATTATCAATAAACATTTATTAAATGTCTTATGTCCAGACATTGGGCTAAGTATAGGAATACATAAAGAAGCAAAAGATAGTTCCTGTCCTCAAGAATCACAGGAATCTTAGTTATAAGAATCACAGTCTAAAGGGGGAAACAAGAAACAAAACATAGGAGAGGGAAGGCAGTAAAATTAATAGAAGTTGGGAAAGACTTCAGAAGATGGGATTTTAGTTGGGGCTTAATGGAAGCCAGTAGGTAGAAAGAATTCCAGTTATGGGAATAGAGGGAATACCCAGAACTGAGAGATGAAGGAGCATCTTGTTCTAGAACAACTAGGAGGACAATGACACTGGATTAGAGAGTATATGCTGAGAGTAAGGTAGAAGACTGGAAAGGGAGGGGGCTAGGTTATGAAGGGCTTTGAATGCCAATGAATTTTGTTTAAAACTTGAGGCAGTAGGGAATCACTAGAGATTTTTTGAGTGCAATGGTGATGAAGTAAACTTGTACTTTAGGAAAATCACTTTGCAGGCTATCTCAGTAGTTGAGGGGTGAGGTGTGATGAGTGCCTATACCAGAGTGATGACTGTGTCAAAGGAGAGAAAGGGATATGAGGGAAAGGAGAGAAAGGGAAATGCCATTCTTGGTAACAGATTGGATGAGAGGTATTTTGAAGGTAGTGTTTAGATTTCAAGCTTGAAGGACTGGGAGAATGGTACACCCTCTACAATAATGGGGAAGGTAGGGGAGAGATGATTAGAGGTTAAGATGAGTTTAGTTATGGATGTGTTCACGTTTAAGATATTTACTGAACATCCAGTTTGAAATGTAGAAAGTCGGAGATACAAAATTGGAGATCTGTAGAAGAGTTTTGAGGCAAGATTAGTAGATTTGAGAACTATCAGCATTTGAGATAGTAATTAAATCCATGGGAGTTGATGAAATCTCCAAGTGAAGTAATATGGAAGAAGAAGAGTACTTACGGTAGAACCCTATTAGACACCTATAGTTAAAGAATATTCTGTGGAGAAGGATCCTCCAAAGGAGGACTGAGGAATGGTCAGAGTGCTGTCCTAAAATCTTAATAAAGGAATGTCAAGGAGGAGTGATTATCAGTGTCAAGGCTGCAAAGAGATACAGGAGAGTAAGAACAGAGGGAAGAAAAAAAAATAATATTGCATCTGGCAATAAAGAGATCATTAGTAATTTTGGAAAGAACATTTTGGTAGAATACGAGTGGAAGCTGCTATAATGTAAGATATTGAGAAAATGGTGAGAGGAGAGTAAGTGCAAGCACTTTTTGTAAATGGCCTTTTTTTAAGAGTCTTGCCTAGGCTGAAGAGATATGGAACAAGTTAGTAAGAATGTAAGGATTAAGTATTTTTCCTCTCCCTAGGAATATTTGTAGGCACTTGGGAATGCGCCAATTGATGGGGAAAGATTGAAAATAAGTAATAAAGGGCGAAGTATTTGGGAGGACACAGGAAGTAATGGAATGACGAACAAGTAGAAGGATAAAAAATAAGGATGTTTTATGTGATAATAGTGAAGGAGAAATTAGAAATCATCTGAGTGATAGATGAGGAAGAGAAGAGGGAACTTAAAAGTGCACAGGTTTTTAAACCTGCCTCAGATACTTATTAAAGAGCCATATGACTCCTATTAAATCATTCTGTCTGACCTTCAGTTTTCTGTAAAAGATAAGAACATGATGACACCCTACTTGTAAGTTGCAGTAAACGTCAAATGAGTTCAACACATTTAAACATTCCCTGGTAAATTCAGATTAAATAAATTTAACATTTAAATGGCTTCTGTATGTGGGAAATACAAAGATAAATGACAGTCCCTGGAAAATTAGATTATATTTTAAATCTTTCTCACTCGGATAAATTTGGTTCAACCTTCTTCTAAAAATGTTTCCTGATAACTTCCCAGGGTTGCTTCTCCTCAGATTTCCTTGTATTTACTTTTATGTGTATTTTTATATTTACTTATTGTGTATGTATTAGTGCATAAGCAGTTCTTCCTCTGCTATTTATAAGCCTCCCTTCACCTGCTCACTCAATCCTTTAGAATTCAGTTTTTCTTACTAGTAAAACAAAAAAGAACAAAGGTATTTGAGTAGTTAGATCTTAGAATGTATGAACTTGGAGGTGAGAAATGACTTTTATTTCAATATATTTGGTTTTCATTATAATTTTATGTATTTAAAAAACATTCTGAGGAGGATTGATAGGATTTGTCAAACTTCCAGAAGGATCCATGATACAAAAACTTAACCCCTGGATATCAGGGATCCTTTACAGCTTTGATATTATATGATATCAAGTAAATAATTATGCCAAGCAAATAATGCTTAACCTTTGTTTGAATCGGGGTTTAGTCAAAGAAAAAACGAGTTCAGTTCTTCAGAAACCAACTCTTAATAGCTCAAGCTTCACTCTATTAGTACCACTCACATAATCTTTCTCCTTGCTATAAAAGTGTATAGTGAGAGTTCCAGCTCTAAACTTAGATTGATGACTCCCAGTGCTAGTAATTTCCATCTTTTTTTTTTTTAAGTTACTACATACTTCTTGTTTCTCCTTTGATTTCCCACCTCTTTCCTTCAATTAACTGAAATCTTAAATTAGATATTTTTTAAAATTCTCTATTTCCCCATCCCCATCTCCCCCATTCCAGTTAACCAAGATTTTATGTAGTAAAGCAGTTTTTTCCTTCAAGGAGAGAACCTCTGAAACACTTTAACAGCACAAAAATCCCTCCCTTTCCTTGTTTACCTCTCCTTACTCTTTAACCTTCATTAATTAATGCCTTCATCCTCTTTCACAATTGCCCTTTTACCCATTTAACATCATTATTGACTAACACAGTTCAGTAGTTTGTCTAGCTTGATGCTTTGTACATAGGTGCTTGCTAAATGCTTGTGGGAGTGGAGTAGCAAGGAGTCAGAACTACATAGTAGAAATAAAATTGGAGTAGAAAGAGAAGGATCCTTGAAATGGCATCTGGAAGAGCATTCCATTGTGTAAGATTTATTTGTTCTCAACAGGGCCCTTAGTTACAACTAGTTAAAGTGTTTCAGCTAGCAATATCTTATTAAAAAAATGTTTTGAGAATAAAGTTAGCAAGTATGAATTTATTTTCAAAGCATTTTCCTTTTACAAGTAAAACTTTGTCTTAGATTCTTATAGTCCCTCTGCCCACCAACCTCTTTCACCCCATAATTCTATATTTTAAATAGTTTAAACTGAGAATAACTAATCTTTACATAGCACAGCAATTTTAAAAAATTTTATTTTTAAGTATGCATGTTTTATAATATTGCTACAGCAGCTGTTTGAAACCAGGCAAATAACGATAGTGAAATAACTTTATACACAGACAAAAATAACCTTGATTCAGGATTCAGTTAACAGAAGTTCTCACTAAGATTTTGATGGTGAGTTATGCAGAAGAAAAACTTCTGTGCCATAGATAAATTTACTAATTAAATTATCCCAATTCAGTAATCTGTTTAGTGAGTACTCAAAGTCACCATTAGCCATTTTGCTTCTGAAAATTTCTTAGACAAGTCATTTTTTTATTAGTTTATGCTGTTCTCAAACGAAAGACAAAGTTCCACCAATAAAATTTTAAAAATTAGTTTCATCAAATAGAACAAGTAGTCATTTAATTTTTGAAGTGTTAGAATTATTTCCCTAAAACCACTCCTAACCCTTAATAATGCTGCTGCTTTCATGCTGTTAAAATCAATGTTTTCTTACTTTTGGTCTTAAGACTTGGGAAAAGGGAGTGATTAAAGTAGATTAACTGAATACCCTTTTCCTTTGTCCAGTCAGTGATTCTTTAAAAATAGAATTCCTCTTGAACTTTGCCTTACTTTTCTCTTTCAAAGGATATTAAAGGGATTTCAGAGTAGGACAGTGATGAAGTATGGAAAAAGGTTTTCTATTCTAGTGGAACCAAGGATTTTAGACAGTATAGCTTTTTCTCTCAAAGAGAAGATAGGCTTAGTATACTTCCAATTTTTAGTCCTTTAAGCATGTAAGTAGTATTTCGAATTGGAAAAATTTAGTAGAAAACAGGAGTATCAAAATGTGTAGTATAGAGTTGATTTAGCAGGCTGATTTCTCATTCTGAGCCAATAGGCTCAAGGTCATTTGCATATTTATTTTTTGGGAGTAACATTAGGCAACAAAGCAGGCAGAATGCTGGACTTGGAGTAAAGAAGACAGACATGCATTCAAACTAGGTGTTTGATCCGGAGCCTCACTTCAACTTTATGTCTCAGTTTTATTCTCTGAGAAAAAAGTATAGCAAGAGCACTCATCTCAGTGTTGTTGTGAAGATCAGATATTTGTCAAGTTCTGTTATTAAAAGCACTTCATAAATACTAGTAATTAAATTTATCTTTATACTATTTCCTGTATGCTATCTGATAACTTTTAGTGCATTCACTTGAGGGATCTTTGCAGATCTCCTTTTTAAGGTAGAAGAAATCACCTGATAGTTGTTGATAAGAAATTGTATTTTTCATTGTCTCTCTGCAATTAGCATCATCTTTCTTCTTTATGTGGTACCTTTGTATTAACCTAGTAGTAATTATGTTGTTTTTGTTAATTTCATGGTAAGTTTTAAGTAAAGATTTTAGTGATTATGAAAGTAGTATTACCAGATTTTGATTTTGGAGCATTCACACAGATCACTGGCACAAGTTTCTCAGGTTTTATGACCCTCTTTGAACTCTTAAGCCATTTCACTTTCGACCAAATGCTTTAGGTTATCCACATCTCATTTTGTGATATCTGCCTTCTCTACAACAACAGATCATTTAGAAGGTTAGCTTAAAGCTTAAAAATATAATACATGTTAGTCCTTAACCTAGCATAAGATTTTCTGTAATGAAAGACAGAATCTTCCATTAGAGATCTAAATTTGGCATCACATTAGATTTTTATTATAGGAAGGTATTGAATTACCATGCTTATGCTGCTTTTCATCTGTTCCAGGAGTAAGGCAAGCTATCCTCTAATCATGAAATACTCTGGTAGTGGAGAAGAAACCTTAATTTCCCATTAATTTCATTTTCTCATTCAAGAACTTTTTTTGTGTGACTAGTATCAGGAATAGTAATAAAATGATTAGACTAAGAATATGTAGTTAAAATGCAATAAAGAGAATTTCTTTTATTGTGGACCAGTTTACTTTTTAGTAAGTTTATTTATCAACATTTGAGGCATTATCCATTTTCTACAAGGAGAATGGGAGGAGAGAAGGTAGACAGCTCTTCTTTCTAGCCAGCCACAAGGGGAAAATGAATGGTCGTTTTATTGCTGTTCCTTAAAAACTACTTAAGTATGTTCTTCTGATAATATTATTTTCCACACACATCTTATCAATTAACTTTACATATATTTTGGGTTTAGGTCTTTTATTTTCTTCAGTTGAAAGTATCCCTTGTAAGTTTTTAAGTAAAGTCAGTGCCCAGTTAGTATAATTGATTTAGGGCTTTGAACAACCTGAGCTCTTTGACAGGTTTTCCTACCCTTAATTGGATTGATACTGGGCTTCTAAGTGATTGTGGAGGGGGAAGCAGCGGGGTAGTGGGGAACATTTTTAAGAGACTTACTTGGCAATCAGTTTGTCATGTATAGAACTGTAGCTTCATTTTGAAATATTAACTATTTGATACTGGATATATGGGCAGCTAGAGATGATAAAGTGCTAGACCTGGAGTCAGGAAGACCTAAGTTCAAATCTGGCTTCAGACATTTGTCACTCTGAGTCACACACTTAACCTTGTTTGCCTCATTATATTCATCTATAAAATAACCTGGAAAAGGAAATAGAACACCCAGTACTTCAGTATCTTTGCCAGTTCAAGTTCAGTTGTTTTTCAGTTGTGTATAACTCTTCATGTATCTATTTGGGGTTTTCTTGGTAAAAATAAAGGTAATTTTTACTGTGTTCTTCCCTGCACCACCTAACTGCTCAATCTTTGCCCGTGAAACCCCAAATAGGTTCATGAAGAGTGGGACATGATTGAAACTCCTGAACACCATTGGCTATATAAGGAATCTTTGTTTTCCCCAGAAGATATTCTATATAAGAAGGTTTCTTAATTTTTTTGGATCCTTGTGACAGTCTAGTAAAATCTGTGGCTCTTCTCTCCCCCCTCTCCCCCATTCAGGATAATGTTTTTAAAGACATAACATGTTCAGTCATTTCAGTTGTGTCCAATTCTGAAATTATTTAGTAAATGTCTCAGGTCAAATTTGAACTCAGAAGATGAGTCTTCCGGACTTCAAGCTTGGCACACTTCCATCAATCCATCTGACATGAAACAAAGAAAAGCTATAGAAATAATTTATCAAGAGAATTTTTTTTAATTGAATTCATGGATCTTGGGTTTAAAACCCCTACATTAAGCATATATTCCTTCATAAATATGATGAGTTGGGTTGGGGTTAGAAGGCAAGTCCAGGGAACAGGAATTGTTTGGTAAAGATCTCAAGTTTTTTTTAGTAGCGTTTTAGTATGACCATGAAAAGTTTCTATTATGTGAGATTAAACTGTGCTGCTAAGCTAACCAAAATGGACTACTTGCTGTTTTGTATTCATGTTTCGTAGGAAGAAACATTTTAATGTGTTCCTTACGTAGCTAACTAATATCCAGAGCAAGTTTATTTCTTAGATTTATTGACTGGGAAGAATCTTAGAAATTATGGTGTGTGATCTTTTGTTTTGCAAATGAGGACTCTATTTGGTGGGCAGGTCTTCAAATTATTAGAAATATAGCCTGGTATAAGGTAAAAAGTGCTAGGCTTTCAAGGCTACCTGAAATCAAATCCTTAATTAGTTAGCTAGCTGTATATTTACTTCTGATCCACCATTTATAAAATGAGGAGACATGCCCTCTCACAGTTTTGAGGAAGGTATTTTTTAGCATAAATGTGAATTATTTATAAAGTTAATCTGACTTTCAACTATTGGTCATACTGTAGATTTATTCTTTTGTTTTTATGTTTCAAATGTTTCTTTCAAAGAAACCAGTTTTTTCCTCCCAATAAGAGAATTATGTCCTAAAATCTTTCATTGGCTGTTACCCAAGTTTCTTTCCTATACTCTCTTCTCCTTTTATATACTATGTCCCTTTGGAATCTCATTTGGTACCTTGAGTTTAATTATTATATCTGTGCCAGGATTCTTATTTATCTAATCCTAATTTCTTCTCTACCCTCCTCTTTAAAACAGAACTCAGTTTTTCCTTCCCCTTCTTGCTTTCCTTTCCCCTCCTCTCCCCATCCACTCAGTAAACTCTAGTGGCACCTTAATACTTTCAGGGTCAAATATAAACACCTCTCTTTGGTTTTTAAGGGCCTTCACAACTTGTCCCCTTACTTTTCCCCTTAAACTTAAACAAATATTCTTCTCTCTGTGATCCCAGAATTCTGGTTTTCCCCTTCTGCTCTCCATCTCCTGGCTTCTCTGATTTCCTTTGAGACTGTTAGAATCCTATCTTTTACAGGAGACATAGTCTCCCTGCCTGCTAGTGGTTTTCCCTCTGAGATTACCTCTCATTCACATTCTATTTATAGTTTTTATACAAAGACAACTGTCTTCATTTTGACTCAACCATTAGAATATGAATTCTTTGAGGGCAAGAACTTGCCTCAGTGCTTAGCACGATGCTTGTCACATAATAAGCTTTTAATCAATCGTTGTTGATTATCTTTAGTATCTACTTTACATAACGGAACATTTTTGGTGCTTTAACATTGAATCCTGGGGTTTGTGTTGTACTTAGATTAAATAATTGGCACTGGGCTCTTAAAACAGTAATTTCTGTTCATTATCTGTTTTTTTCCCCCTTAGGCTGCTGAATATGTCCCAGAAAAAGTGAAGAAAGCAGAAAAGAAATTAGAAGAGAATCCATATGACCTTGACGCTTGGAGCATTCTCATTCGAGAGGCACAGGTTTAGTGATATAGGATTACATTTCCTTCTCTATGGGTCCAATCACACTCTTTGGTTCTGGAGTAAATATTTACATAATCATAATATTGTAAATGCTATTTATTGGTTTTTAATTTTTAGAATCAACCTATAGACAAAGCACGGAAGACATATGAACGCCTTGTTGCCCAGTTCCCCAGTTCTGGCAGATTCTGGAAACTGTACATTGAAGCAGAGGTTAATATTTTTTATTTTATTTTCCTTATATAACACCCAATAGGAATTGAAGTTTACACAATAGTGATAGCAAATAGCAAATTAGGAACATAACCACAACTAGGACAAGGAGGATTTAAATGTCTCTTGCCTTTATTTTGTAAAATAGGTATAAAGGAGTAATTAAAATGAATTCTGAAATTTGGGTCCTTCACAAGCTGATGATTGTTGCATTATGGAATTGCAACAACATTAAAACAGTTTCAATGGTATTGGAGTGCTTTAGCCTTTTATTTACTTGTCGTGTCAATTTATTGCCTCCTGTGTCATTTATTTAGAACTCATTTTTTCTTTTTGTTCCTACTTACAAACTAAATATGGGCTTATGTGAAAAATCTGGAAATGTTAAACTTAGTTTTATAGCATATTTGAGTGTCTCCAGTGATCGTGTGAAACATTTCTTTGGGCACAAATGATTTTCAGTTTAAATTTCTGTATTAAATGTATGGGTTATCAAAAGTATTGTAATCATTTAACTAATACAAAAAGAATTTTATGTGTCTTGCATAAAGGTTAATTTTAAGATGAAATAAACACATTTATCTTTCTAAAGACACAATTTATACAAAATATACTTGTAGAAGAAATTCTTGAATCTTTATAATAGCCATAGAAAAAGTTTAAAATTTATTTAATATTGGGACTGAAATTTTCTCGTTTATCAGTTTAAAATGTGAAGTCAAAGCAGTAGGTTAAATATTAATGAATTTAGTCATTTAAAATTGATTTTTATAAATGGTTTAAAGTCCAAATTAAGCTACAAGTTGTCTATCTTTTAACCATTTTTATTTTGGATAGAAACTTCTCAATGTAAATTCCTAGCTACACTGGAACCTTTTTATAACATGACCTCACCATATACTATAACATCTACTACAACATAGTTCTCTCTTGGAAATGTAGTTATCAGAAGTACTGAAAGGACTTTACTATAGCACAATTTCCACAACATGGCCTCTAAGGATAGAGTTATAGGGAGGCTCCAGTGTACTAACTTCATTTGTGGTCTTTTGAATTATATTATTTTGCAAAATTTGGAAGAGATTAGTTTAGAAGAGTGTGAAGATTGTGTGTGTGTTTGTGTGTATGTATATGTATGTGTGTATGTATGTGTGTTACACACATACTTTATTCGGCATCTAGTCTTCTGCTTCACATGCTCCGAACAAATCTTTGAGGATACCTCGCTCGTTCTCTGGTAACATTCCTTCCCTTTTAAAACTAAACCATCAGATTAGACTGCCACAGATATAACAGGTGAGTGAATAGCCCTATCTGAATTGCAGACATCTTTGCTGCTCTCTGTCACTCAGTAAAGGAAAGAACCTGGAGCACCTGAACCTGATCTGCATTGCAGTGCTGGCTTTACAGAGAAACTAGTTTACATGCAAGCTCATCAGATATGATTGTATATCATATGTAATATATTTTCAATTATGGAAATGATAGTTCTCTTTGTATTAGAAATGCTACATTTTTGCCACTCACCTCCTGACAGAAAAGTGATGAATTTAAAATGCGGAAAGACATACATTTTCAGACATGACCTATGTGGGAATTTGTTTTTGCTGGACTATGCCTCTACATCTCAAGGGCTTTATTTTTCAGTTTTGGTTTTTTTTTTCCCTCAACAGAGGAGAGGGGAGTGGAGTGGAAGAAAGAGACAGATAAAAATAACTTTTTTAATAACTTATTTTTTGGAAAATAAGTAACTTTTAAAACATTATTTAGATGTTGAGACAATTGGGGGAAAATTCCCTAACTCATTAATCAGGAAAATATACCATAGGTCCTTACTAAGGATATTGAAACCAGCTATTAAACATGTCACATTCTAAAGGAATATAATGCATTTTCAAAATATTTGCAACCAATTTGAATTACTAAGATTTTAAAAACATGGTTATACTCATTTTATGATACTGTCCAGAACTGGTTATCCTTTTATTTGCCTCAGTAGTTTTATGAAATATTTGCTAAGATGATTCCTGTCAGGAAATAAGGTTGAAGACTATAAAGATTGTGTATTTTTGGCATCATTTGCTTGGGTAGGAATTAATATAGTACGTTTTCTTATTCTAGAAACAATTGTTTCTGGGATATTTTTCTCTACTAATAATTAGCTCTCAATTTTTTCCCTCAGATTTGGTATTTAATTTTTACACTTACATCAGAATTAACACATTTTCTTTGGTCATCCCACATAATTTGGTATTGGTATTCTTGAGTGGCATATGTGACATTTCAACTTCTTAATATGGTAACATGATGGCTGGCAAAATACATAAGGGAAAAATTCATAATACATGTTAAGCTATTTTAAATTATCATAAGATGTATTATGTGTACCTGTAAGAAAATGAAATTTTGTTAGCATATTCACCTAGGGAGAGACAGATATTGGCTCTTAATTTCATTCAGGAGTTCATTCGATAAAATATTAGAAACATATTCCCCTGAATTGAGAGTATAATCCAACAAAGTGTTAGTGTGATGTTCCGAAAAAGAGGGAAACGAGTGATTTTTATTACATTATCTTCTCTACCTCCCAGTAGAAAAAAAAAAGGGGGGAAACAAATTTCTTGAAATTATTTTTACTTACAAAATTATTATGAAACAATTTTCATCTTTCCTTCTGTCAGTTCTAAGAATGAGGTAAATTTTTTATTTTTAAAGTTAAAACCATTAAAATAAATGATTATATCTATTTAGGGAAACAGTAATAGAAAAAAATTGCTCATTAGTTTAAATTTTGGCCAGTGAGATTTTTCTTTTTTACACATAGAATAAAATAATGGCAGCTATAACCATTTAATGTGGATTAAAAACATGAACCATAAAATATATCACTCATTTTACAGAAACACTTGTTTGTTGTAATAGTGAAATGAGTTACTTTTCTTATTCTGCAATTGATCTATTATGATTTTCAAAATAACTTTTTAATGAAAAGTTTGCAATGACCACCTTTTTGTGTATACATTGTACTGTTTGAAAAATTTATTTTCCCCAAGTTACTTTTGACCATGATTTTGCCTGAAAGTATATGAACTATCTATATTAAACCTTTAATTTCAGAAAAGGAATTAAATATCTCATATATTTTTAGTGCATCATGCTTTTAAGTTTAAATTATTTCTATGTTGAGATTTTTGATACCTGGCCACATAACTTATCAAATAAACATCAGAGTCCAAAATAGAGTCCAAATATGACTATTACATGATCAAATTATTTTTGGTGTTTTAAATTGTGAGATTTTTTTTTTTTTTTTTTTTTACAAAATCTTATTGAGAGTACAGCTATAGCTTGGATTTGAATCATTTATATAATTTAAATGAAAGTAGTTTGTATTCTAAGAAATGTCATTTCATCTATTCCCCTGGGTCACATGGAATGCAGCATTGAGAAGAACAGCTTTTGAATCTTATATTGTTTTGAATAGTTGAGAAAATAATGAAAATCATTGTCAAAATTTCAACGCTTCTTGACATTTGATGCTTAACACTAGAATTGTAGACTATGAACATACATGATGTGTTTGTCATCTTGTTTGTTGTTCTTAATTATTTTGTAGTTGGTACGCTTTTATGTGTAGGCAATGAAGACAACATAGAAACTGCTTGCAGCATTCCCTTATTAGGTACAGCTCAAGGTTCTGAGTTGTGACCATTTTATGAAGATACTTGTTCCTATTGAAGGATGTTATTTATTGGTAGCTAAATAAATAATGAAGACTAAAATGCTGCTATTACTAGGATGAATGTTTTGTTTATATAAGCTGTAATTCCTGAATAAAAATATGCAGTGAGTTGATTGCTTCTTTTGGAAAATGTTGAATTTTAAAAATTTGTCCCTTATTTCTTCAGTTTTATCTTTATTTTACATATAATAGATTTTAAAAAAAAACCTATATCTACCATTTTTAAAAAATAGGCTTTCTTCTTGGGAAATCGAAGTGACTTCAGGATGGAGCTGGAAATCAAAATAAACTTCTCCATTGCTAACATTTCTCTTTAATAATTTTTTGAGCTAGTCTTCAATTATACTGTATATTCGACTTTTATTTGTATAAATATAGCCATGTGACTTATACAAGTGGCCAACTCTATGATGCTTGTCCTGTATATCTCCATACTGCGTATATCATGTAGACAGTAGGTTTTTTTTCTGTTTTATTCTTAACCTAAAACTTTAAAAACATCTGTACTTTTTCCTGATGGACTTGCTCTTTTTCTGTTTGTAATAAATGTTGGTCCATGTCTGTGTGATTATTACAGATTTTATCATAGAAATCAACTGTGCTTTTTTGTTTGTATGATGTGCTTTTCTGAAAATTAGTCTCATACCAATGTATAAATGGAGTAGTATATAATTTTGAATGGAAATGAGAGTGACATTTTCTTGCAAACACATGTTTTGTACTAGCACAGAGTCCCTCAACTGTATGAAGGCAATCAACTCAACAGATGAATAACTTAATATTTAGAAAAGGAATATCTGTTAAGGGAACTCCTAGAATGGATAGATGTTAGTCCTTTGAAGATCTTTTAGTGCTTATTAAGATGCTTTTTTTCTTATCCTACATCTCACCACATTATTTGTAGGACAGGTTCTATGTATTTCCACAAACGGAAGTATGTTCTCTTCTTGGTAATTATTCTTCATTTAGCATTTCTCAACCTTATTGTGGAAAGTCACTGTCTTAAACTAAAGGAATTTTGTTTCAGATAATTCTTTTAAACAAGTTGCTCATTTTCCCTACAATAAAATCTTATATTTTCTGTTTCTTTGTATATCTTGGTGGAAGCACAAAAGCCTTTTGTTTTTTCTTTGAAATTTAGCCCAATGTATTTGAGAGGTACAAGGTTTTTCAACATATTAATGGTACTCTTCAATTACAAATCACTTTACACCATACACTTATTTTTATTTCTCGTTCATTTTAAGTGAAAACACTTCATTAACAGACATGGGAAGAAACATATATACTCTTACCTTTTTAAACATATAAACAGGTTTTTACTTAGTTACCATACAGTATAGAATATTCATATATAGCAATATGAAGGTGCATCTTTAGCCACCATGGTAGCAAAAAGTAGGAGAATTTGAGAGATAAATGATATATAAGGGACAGTGTGTCTACCCAAAACTTCAGGGCAAGGTAGACGGTTAATTTAGATTCATTGATTAATAATCTTCAGATTATTATGAAGATATGTTATTGAATGGAAATAAACTTTTACATGTTTCTTAAACACTGGGCAATTTACTTTCTTGCTTTTAGTTTATGTTATTATGTATATGGTTATTTTATTGTAATACTTTGGGTCTCCCACCCCAGAAAGTATGTAGTTGTCACTGTAGTTATTCTTCCACCTATTCCTTCTGTGCAATATCCAGTTTCTGAATGAACAGAACAGAAAGTATTAATATTGAAAAAAGATCAACAGAGCAAAATGGTAGCACGTGGTATTTAGAAATCTAGGGTATTTTGCAAATTAAATCTTGCCCAAAGACAAAAAAACATAATTCTATCTTGAGACATTTGCCAAGAACAATTTTCTTACCCATATGGGAACTGTTTTGGCCATCTCTTTTTATTAAGTCATAAAAATAAAGCTCTAAAAGCTGAAATTCCTCAAAAGTGCTTTCTAATAGATGATTAGGTTTGGGGGATTTAAATCTATTAACTGGACTTTGCCTTTCTATGTGTAATGACTTGTTTTTTAAATGACCAACCTTGATCAACCTTTAATGGGGGGGGGGGGAAGAATTCAGAGATATGGCTTTAAATCTCAGCACTGGTCAAATCACTTTCACCACTCTGCCTTCTCTTCCTTGTCTCTGAAATGAAGGAGCAGATGATGTCTAAAGTCCCTTTCAGCTATAAATCCTGATTTTATGTGCTCCTCTAGACTCAGTATGTAAACTGTTTACAATGCCAAATTTTGAATGTACATTTTGATACTGTTAGTAAGAACAGCTTTTTAAAACAATTTATATTCCTTGCACCTACTCGATTAGAGATGGCTATGTAGGTGATTTAGTGTACAGTAATAATTTATATAAATTTGTACAGATTTCATTTTTTTAAAGTAGAGCACTTAGAAAATTTCATCAGAATTAGATTATAAAGTAATTTTGTGAATTATGATTTTTTTCCCCATATACAATTGTTTGGAAATTCAGTAAATACTTTGATTCATTGACAGGAGTTTAAATAGATTATAGATCATAGAACTTGATAGAAAGCACCTTAGAGAATAGCTTGTTCCACTTAACATGTTTATAAAAATTGTCCTGTACAATGTCTCTAATTTGCTTAGTTAGTTGCATGAGGGTAGTTCAGTATTAAGTAGCTCATTTAAAAACATTTTTTTTCTAAAAAAGATCTTTGTTCTTCCAAAGTTCAGTTAAATGCTGAATCAAAGAATTTTTATTTCCTTTGGAACTGAAGGGAGTGTTTTCCAAAGCTCATTGCTTTCATTTGCATATGTGCTTTATCTTTTAGAACGCACTTTTAAATATGTTTTTTTCCCCAAAAATTTTTGTCAATAACTGACTAAAATCATAGGAGTTATACCTTATTTATCTGTTACCTGCAGATCCATAACTTGAGTTGAGCATCTGTGGAGTCCTTTTGCAATTAAATCATTTGATAAGAAACGGGTTACCAATCTACACTATGAATATATTTTTACTACTTTAGTTTATTAAGCAATTAATTGTGCTTAATATTATGATAAAATTATTTTTCTTCTCTGCCCTCTCTTCTAACACCCAATATACATTTATTGACCAACAAATTACGAAGCCAGTATTAGATGCTAGTTTTCCTTACTCTACTTTGGTCTTTCCATTTGGATTGTTTTATTTATATAATTTTAGAAAAATGCAATTTTTTTAAACATGTTTTTGAGTACTTAACTATGCTCAGCACTGCGGTTTTCACTATACAGTTGAAGTTACTCAAAAGACATTTTTTGGCCTGTTTTTGCTATTTGGTGATCTGATGCATACCTCTAAGAAGGCTATGAAATAATACTCACTTCAGCTCTGAAGAAGCAAATAAGCCCCTATTAAGTTTTGAATCCCAAATTACTGAGTTCTAGGATCTGTACTTATAAAGATCTGTACTTGTACTCATTGTATTTATAAAGGATAATTGCAAAAAATTAATATATATGGTACATTTATACTGCATAGTTAAAACTACTTTTAGAGCTCTGTGACCTCAGAACTATGGAGATTTTCTTTTCTGTACTGGTGCTTATTCTCCTTTAAACAAATAAATAAATGATTATAGGAAATCTCTTTATGAAGTACAAATAATTGCTTTCTGTTCAACAGATGGTTTCTGTCTTCAGGGAGATTGTGATCTTTTTTACATAAAAATTTTTGAGTAGATTTCTGTTCCTTTAAAAGATCACTTTAATGGTACTCTTAAAATCCTGATTTTACGATATATTTTATTTTGTAATCAGCTAAGTCTTAGTCAAATATTATTATGGATTTGAAATAAAATTACAGAAGCATTAAAATATTTGCTTTTCATAACTTTTCCTAAGTTGGTCCTAAACCTTAATGTAGTTAAATGACATTCTACTTTCATGAAAGTAAAAGTCATTAAAGTCCTTTTTTTTTTTTTTTTTTTTAGCTCTCTAGTTTTGTTTTATCTAGTAAATGGGCCAGCAGCCTGAAAGTTAATGTTGCTTAAGGACTGGAAAATCTAAAAATAATTATATCATAATTTTCTCATTTTAGCATGGAAATCTAGTTTTCTGATTCATGAGAATATATTTTATGGGACCTGTGATTTTACAAACATCATTGAAACTTCCAGAATGGAAACTACTTTTTCTCATGCATATCCACATTTCTTCTATAACTTTTAAAGTCTTGGAATTAACTTAAGGCACCAGAAATATTACTTCATTCACTTAAATTAGTGGTTTCACTAAATGTTAGAGGTTTATTGGACTTAGAGCCAGATTTTCATTGTTCCAAGGCTGGCTCTGAATCCAGCAGCCTGTGTTTGCTTTATAATATTTCTCTTTCTCTCTCTCTCTCTTTTTCTCTCTCTCTCTCTCTCTCTCTCTCTCTCTCTCTCTCTCTCTCTCTCTCTCTTCTCTCTCTTCTCTCTGTCTCACTCTTACACACAAATCTATGTATGTATAGAATCCTGAGTATTAGATATACTAAAACTATAGGAATGATGTTCTTTCGTTTTTATGACATAGGAATATCCTTTAGTATTTCTAGTTAAAAAATTCGTTTGGACTAAATTTCAAATTGTAGAGGTTATAGTTCAATTAGTAATTTAAGTAAGTTTAAAAAAATAAAAATAATTTAAAGTAGTAGTTGGTATAGTAGATAGAGCACCCTCCCCCTCAAGTCAGGGGGCCATGAGGTCATATCTGGTCTGCGACACTTTAAGATCTAGCAAAGCAACTGGCTAGCTACAAGGCTCAGCTTCAACAAGTTGAGGCAGCATTATCTGGGAATGGAGAAAATGAAGACTTGCTAAAATTGAAAAAAGATTTGCAAGAAGTTATAGAACTAGCTGTGTGACCCTGGGCAAATCTCTTAATCTGAATTGTCCCTGTAAAAATAGAGTTTTTTAGTGAGTGTTAGTAATTTTAAAATATTTAATAAATATGCAATGTTTAAGTATTTAAATAAACCTAATTTAAATAAAACCTGCATGGATAACACTATTTAATAGTTGCACTCCTGTTTCTCACTATGCTTTAAAAAGAAGAAAAAAGTTTGATTGTTCATATGCACATTGCACTTTGTGGAGTATTATTAAAAATAAATGAGAGGAACAGTGTGGCCTAATGGGAAGTGCTATATTTGGAGTCAAAAGAATCTTGATTCAAACAAAGTTCTGCTACTACACATTTGGTGATGTCATTTTAATCTTCCTCTGTAAAGTTAAGTAATTAAATAAGAGGACCATTCATTTAATTCTTAAATATATGATGGGTTTTGTATTTTTTATAGGAAGTAGCTATAGTTCATAGGAAAAAATGATATGCGTGCTTTTTCATGTTGAATTTTCTTTTTCTAAACTTAGTACTTATGGGATTCTTGAAAACAAAGATTTTAAGTTTAATTCAGTTTAGCCTCCCAGTTTGTTACCTCATCAGTAAAGTGATATTTATAACTTGTAGTACATTACCTGTTAGGAAAGAACTTGGTAAACATTAAAACACTACAGATATATTGAAAGTCTATGCACTCACATTTAAGTGGCTTTATGGTCATTTGGGTGGCTCAACAGTATATTAAACAGAATTTTCGCACTCCAGTTAAAGCCTCTTGCCAATGACTTCCAGTACAAATGTACTTTTGGAATCTTTTCTAGCATAAATGCAAAGCAATGTTTCTATAAAACTAATAATAAAATAGACATGTTTGAGAATGAGTGCTTTTTATGTAGTTATCACAAACTTGCTGTTAATAGAATGTAAGCTCTTTGAGGGCAGTGATTGTTTTTGTCTTTTGTAACTTGCTGGCATATTCCTTGGCACGTAGTAGATACTTAATAAATGGTTTTTCAATTAATAACATCATAAATTTCTATTTATTGCTTTCTTGGCTATTCTTGATTAAATGTATGCTGTGTTGATGTGGCTTAAACATGCATGTAGAAAATATTTTGAAGCATTTCTTTAAAAGAAATGCAAGGAAATAGATGATGTAGTTGAAGATGAATGAATTTTATTATCAAGTAGTTCTATGACTTTGGGCATACTACTTGAATTTTCTGTTTTTTGGTGAGTAGGACTCTTGATAATATAAGGTACCATTTTCCTCTGAAGTCTTAGGTATGTATGTAGCTGGGAATGGTAATTATTTGAGCATGAACTTAAAGCATGTACTGATCCATTTCTCCAGCTCCCCTCGTCATTTTTAGTGACTATTATTTAATAGCTGTCTACCTGGTTTCCTGTCTTCAGTCTTAATTCCTTTCCTGCCCATCTTTTCATAAATGTAAAATTCCTCTTCCTAATCATGGATCTGGACATAACAGTCCTGCTTTTAAAAGTTCAGTGGATTATTAAAAGTATAAAGGTCCATTGCCATTTGTTTCCAACCTTTCTTTCTAGCTTTATTCACATTGTTGACATACATTATATCAGATCTAAACTGCTGTTCTTCTATTTTCAGTGTACACTTCTTGTATTTGTGCTGATGGACTTGGGCCTTCAATGAAATCTTCCTGGACCAACTCAAATGTTTTATCCCCATGTTACATTTCCTGTTTTGCTAGTTGAAAGTGAACACTCTAAACCAGTGGTCCTCAAACTTTTTAAATAGAGGGCCAATTCACTGTCCCTCAGACTGTTGGAGGGCCAGACTACAGTAAAAACAAACACTCACTCTGTCTCCACCCCTCAGCCCATTTGCCATAACCCGGCGGCCGCATAAATGTCCTCAGCGGGCAGTATCTGGCCTGCGGGCCATAGTTTGAGAACTCCTGCTCTAAACCCTCAAATTTTAAACCAGTTTTAGAGATGCCTTTTTTGCCCTTAATCTGTTCTGTTTTGTCATTCATTTGTTTACATGTTTTATTCTCTACTGTTAAGTGAGCTTTTTGAGAAAAGACACTGCTTTTTATCTTTGTATTCTCTATATCTCATGCCTTACACTCATTAGGTACTTAATATTTGGAGAATTAAATGCCTAAGATACTATAGGAGGGAAAAGCTAGAGTGGCTTTGTATGTAACCTCTAGAGGTGATAATTTTACTGTATATACTATGTAGGTTTACATATTACTTATTTTTCATTTTAATGTATACAGTAAAATTTTATTTTGATGGAGAATTACCTGGGGCCTATATTTTTTCATACATGCTGCCTCTTTGTCCAAGAACACTGGTCCCTGCTGAACTCTTTTAATAATTTATAGGGATGGTAAATTTTACTGTGAGTGACAGAAATTGAGAGATTGAACAACCAACATTTTCTTTTTATAATACTAAGTTTAAGAAATTCTCCCCAGATACTTTATTTTAATAAAATTAGGGGGGGGAGTTAAATTTCACATCAATTATTTTTAATCTGTAGGCAACATAAAAAATGACCCAAAGGATATCAGTCTGTTGTAGAATTCAATTTTTGTCTCCCTCTCCCCAAATTGTATAACTTGATTTGAGGTTAACCTTTACAATCAGTAATCCTTATTCTCAGTTTTGGCTTTACAAAACTTGAATTTAGTAAGGTAATTCTAAATTTAAAATAATCCAAGTACTAATGCCTAGTGGCACATTTTAAAAAAACTGTCACTCAACATTTCTGTGAATCTGCAGATTAAAGCAACCATAATAGAGTTCAGAATGATAGTTTTCACCTTACAATTTTCCTGCTTTTAAAGTTCTCTTGTTTTCTCTAAAATGAAGATAATACTTCCTATCTCACAGGGTTGTTGTGAGGCTTAAATGAAATAATATATGTAAAGAATTTTCCAAACCTTAAAGCTCTCACCATATACTAGCTATTAGTATTTTGCTGTTCTCCATACACATTTTTTTTTTTTTTTTCATACAATTTAGACCTATCCAGTCTACCAGAGTTTGGGTAGATTTTCAAGTTACATTTCTTCCGAAAAATTCTTTGCTTGGATTGGGTAAGTATTAATAATTTAAAGGCAAAGAAATTTGTTAGAATATACTTTTGGCCTGAAATATTAGTTGTTTGAATTGGACATTAACATATTAGAAGACTTGTGATTTGGAAATAGGATTTTTCATTTCAAAATGGGGCTAAATTCTTGAACTTAAAGCAAGACATATATTTATAATTTATTTTATTCCATTAGTCCTGATTCAGAATTTAGGAAAAAGTCTTAATTAGATGTGTCTATCTCTTCTCTCCCCCCCCCCCAACCATATTTCCTAGTCTTTAATATTTTTTCTTTTCAATGAAAAAAATTCAGGTTTTTCAATTTTGGTTATAGCAATAGTGGTGATGGTAGTAGAACTAGAAGACAGAAGATTTTCCAGCATTTTCACTAATTATTTGACTTGGCTTATCTATCTCATTTAAATTTTCTACTAAACACATTTACTAACCACAGAATTTCAAGAGTTGCACAGGAACTCTAGAAGCCATTTAGTACAACCTGTACATGAATACCCTTTTAACATCTCTAAGAATTCATTCAGACTTTCCTCAAAGACACCTAAATTAGGAAGATTTTCCTCCTTCCCAAGACATGTAATTTTTACTTTGGATAGCTTTTTTCTTTACATCAAGCTGGAGTTGCCTTTCTACAGTTTCTATCTGCTTCCAGTTCTGCATATAGGGTCAAACATAACAAAGTTTAATGCTAAGAAATAGTTTAAGACAACTATCATGTTTCTCTTACCATTCCCATTGTCTTCCATTGTTCCATTAGTAAAATCTAAAGGCATCTCTCACCATCCTATCTACCTTTCTGTGGAGTGTCTGTTTTTGCCTTAAAAATGGTGCCCAGATTAGATTAGAATTCTCCATATATGCACCTGTCTGGGAAGAGTACAGTGCTTCTGTCAACTCCCATATTCAGGATGTTAATTATGCCTTTTGATCAAAACTGCAATTACATTCACAGTTTTGGAAACTCATTGATCCACTAAATTCACCCGCTATTTTAGAATTTGGTCTTTAATGTTTTTTGGTTGATTTTCAAATAATTATGAAGTTTCAAATAATAGCATTGGAAGTATGAAAAAATATTTTAGATTGTGGTATATAAGTTGTAGGTTACCCATTAATTAAAAAAAAAAATACAGTGTGGTACTGTAAAGACTAACTTAATTGAAACCAGAAGAACTCATGCCATAATGAATTGCCTACTTTGTTACAAGAAATCTTTGGCCTTCAAATCTATTGTTTTAATCATTTGACCTGGGGCGGACTTCATTTTTCCATAATTCAATTTTCTGGTAATTATTAAATTTACTAAGACAAAATACAAACATGGTTTGATGTATTTTGAGTGATTAAGAATCCTCTAGGATTGTAAATATAATAATACCTTGAAATATAAAATGAATGGGAAACAGAAAACTACTACTTATTGGGAAATTTCTTAAGTTTATAACTACTGCTCAAGGAACACCAGATTTTTAGAAGTCAGCTTCCATAATTATGCTAGTCACTGACACTGTCATCCTTTGAGACATTGTTATTCCTTTGCAAGAAGAGAATTGCATTCGCAGAAAACCTTTTCATCTAGGTTTTACCTACTCATACCCTTTTGGACAAGTAACTTCAAACTCAATTTTTTTTTTTTTTTAAGTGGCATTTTATTTTTCCAAATACATGCAAAGATAGTTTTTAGCATACATCTTTGTAAAGCTTAAATGTTTCAAATTTTTCTCTCTCCCTTCCCCCAAACTTTCTTCAGCTGTAAAACGATAACAGTACTTGTCACACTGACTCAATCAAGTTCAAGTTGAAAGTATTTTAAAAGTACTATAAAAATTTCATCTGCAGGTTGTGATAAGTACCAAATTAGTACTTTATCCTGGCTATTAAAAATAGATCAGGTAGCACTCCATGATATTGCAATTCTAGTTGTGAAATTGACTCAGTTTCTTTATAAAAAATCTTTTTGATATCTTTTATATTACCTTTATTTAGGAATATATCCATCTTATTCTCCTACTCAGTGGCTCATGGCCTTGTACAAAAACACATGAACTAATGTATCAGCAGAGTCTGTGTATGCACACATACTACACATATAAGATGTTTTAAACTCAGCCTCCCACTTGTGAAAAGAAGTGAGAGAGATAAGTTTTTCTCACTTTTTCTTGCCAGATTTACTGATTGCCATTTTATGATTATGCCCAAGAAGCCATCTGATGGTCAGCAAAAGAAAATATCTTCCATTTTCTTTTACGAAACTTAAAATAGTTAATCTTCATGTGTTGCTTATAATTTTTTAAGCTCACTGTGAAGCTTTTCATAAGGTAGTTTTATTTAAAGTGTACAAGATATACTCAACATCCTGTCTTTATTGTATATAGTACTTCAAGCATGTAGTACATTTTTAATCTCTTAAGTAAAAGAAGAGATAAGAAGCTTCTAGATGTAGTAGTTAATAGTGTAATCTAGAAGCTGAGTACTATTCTAAATGAAGCTTTGTTATTTGGCATTTGTCTTTTAGGAACTTAGGGGATTGGTTTGAACTGCTAAGATGAAATTGGCACATACCACTAGTGGTAGTCTGGGTTTGAGATTCTTATGTTAGGAAGTATGATAGGAGATTGAACAGTCAAGTGGTCATGAAATCTCCAAGCTTTGTTAGTGGAACACAAGCACTATGGGCTTATCAAAGTGAAAAAATTTTGAGTTGTGATTTCTGTCTTGTCTCAACATCAGCCAAGTTCAGAGAAACTCCTCACTAGGTTGGCCACAACAGTAAAATTTTTCAACTATGCAACTTGAAAGGCTATATAGACATTGTAATCTCTGATAATGCAAGGTGTAGATCTACATCAATAAAATTTCATATTGAAAAGGAATCAGAAGAACTTCCTCAAATTACATAAATTACACAAGAGTTTTTGCTGAAGCTAAAACTTTTATCACCTGGGTGGCCTAAGTGATAATGAATCTCTTTGACCTCAGACTGGTAGGTGTCAGGCTTTCCTGTATTTTAGATCTGTAGATCTAATTTTCTTTGACACTGGCAAATCTTTTAAGATAACCCCTTAGTTTCCTTCACAAGAGCTTAGTGTTAGTATGCTAATGGCTAAAATATGTGAGTTAGATTCTGGGCTTTATTTTATGCTTAGTACCAGTGTAAATTTGGATGATAGAATAACAAGGATTGGACATGTTAGTGGAAGATAACTGATAATGTTTTCAAAGAAAATCCCTTGACATTATTTCATCTTAAAATCATGAATAAAATCCTTTCTTAGTCTAAAGATTTTTACATTTTATGTTAACTGTAAGGTGAATTGGCTGTCATGCCAAAGTATTTTTTGAGATTCAATTTTAAGAAAATAGCTGTTTAAAGGAACATTGGGGTAATTTTTTCTCCCCTTCAATTTCTCTGTTCTTTGTATATCTTGTGAACAGTGACTTATTTTTTAATAAAAACTTGCAACATTGACTTTTGTTTTGGTTAAAAAGTGCTCTTCTGAAACTTATGTTGTGAAAATGTTTTTGAAATGCCACAACAAAATTCTAAGTTGAAGATAGACCAGAAGAGATCCATGATTTAATTAGTGTGAGATTTCTTAAATGGCAGAAATCCCTAAACAATGAGTTTTAAGAATGTGTTAAGTACTGAAACAAGGGTGTTTTTTTTTGGGGGGGGGGGGCGGAGTCAGAGGGTTGTAGCATCTTTTCTTAAGTGTACACATTAAAAATGTCCACCTTAATTAGAGATAAAAAATTTTGAATTTTTTTCCTGTTAACCACAGATTTTACTTCAATGAAATCATGGAATTTCAGGACTAGAAAGGCCTTTGGAGATTAGTTCCTGTCTGTACTATAGATAGAGAACCGGGTACAAATAACTCATGGATTGATCTGGAATAGAGTTGCTACTTCTGACTTCCAGTCTCACAACTGTTCTATCATTTTTCATAAGTGGCTTCTGAATCTTTGGATCTGCTGTTAGCACAGAGGAAAAAACTTAATTTAAGAATTCTCTTTTGGGGATGCAAAGGAGAATGAAAGTTTTTCTCCCTAAAAAAAGAATTTTGATCCCATAAAATAAAATACATTGTATTGATTTACAAAACTATTAATTCTGTTAAATTCATACACAGAAGTTGGAAAATCCATACCTAACAAAAAGTAATTTTTGGGATAAATAACTTGTTGACCAAGTTATCTACATTAAATATAAAAGAATTCATTTTTTAATTTTGAATAGACAGGGCTTGTCATTTATCTTTTTGAATATTTCTTAGACTTTCATTTTGATAATGTTAGATTGGAAGAAGTGTAGAGTGGGAAGTAAGTTTAGACTTTATGATTTCACCAGTTTGGGAATTCTTGTTGTGGAAATTGCTTGCCCTGTTTCAGATCAGGAACTTAGCTGTAGTTTACAGTCTTAGCAGTAACTGACTTAACAGTGACTCCTCCAGCCAGTATGTGTCAGTTTCCAACTCCAAATTTAGTTCTTGATATACATCATGCTGCTTTTCAGAATTAGTAGGTAGACATATTAAGATCCATAGATATTTGTATAATTGTGGTATATTTAGTTTGACCCTAAGGTCACAGGTTTATTTATTTTTTTAAAGTTCTTAATGAAGTTTGGGGAAGCTAGATAAGACCATCAGCAGCCCTGGAGTCTGGAGGACCTTAGTTAAAAATAAGCCTCCCATACTTGAGATTTACTAAGTGTGTGATCCATGCTAAGTCAGTTAACTCTAAATAACTTGCAAAAATTATTCAATTCATGAGAAACTTGAAGCAAGTATAAAGAATAACTTGCCAGTATAAAATATATTAAGGTCATTTAATAGTGATAGCTTAAAAAAAAGTTTTCTAACCAATCAGTAGAGAAATATTTTTGTAGCATTTGGTGGGAAAAGTGGGTAGGTAGAATTGTATTTCAGTACTAATGAAATATATTTGATCAAGTTGGTCACTTTTACTATTAAAGGAGATTAGACTAAACCAAAGACTCCTCTGGTTAAACACAGGAGTCAAAAGTTTAGTCAAGATGTCTATCTTCTGTCATGAATGCAGAGCAGTTCACTTAGGAAAAGCAAATAAAAATATTGAAATTAACTTACGTTTCTAAACTAGTCATTTCTCAACTAGCTGTGTTATATAGAGAAATAATACTTTTCTATTTGAAGATAGGTTTTTTTGGGGGGGTGTTTTCCTCATTTGCACCACCAAAATATGAAATCAGTTTGCAGTACTTGGGCCACATATTATATGGAGGGCCAAAAACGGTGAGTCTAGCCTGCCTTCCTGCCATAAGAGTAAACATTTTCTTTAGTGATTCACATAGTATAAAACCTGCAGTGTAGATAATTGTAATTCACCATGAAGTATGAAGATTTGTTTGAATTAAGTCCTTAGGAATTATTGCTTCTAAAAGTTGATAATGTTCTCTACAATGATGGCTTATATTCTCTTATCCTCACTAAAGTTCAGCTCTAGTGGTTAACTCATCATGGCTTATGGATGACCCTTAAATGGTAAACCAGGAGGGTGGAAACTACCAGTATGAAAAGACCTAAAGAGTTTTGGACCCAGAACAAATAGTTGTTTTAAGAAATAGCCTATCCATATGAAGGCTTGGCCCTCTCATGAAGGGTGGAGATGATGATTGGGATTTTTTTGGGGGGGTGGGCAACAGCAACTTAAGAAGTCACCAACTAAAATGTGGAGATTATTACATATTTAAGTTACTTTCAGTATAATTGACCTAATATTTTAGCCATTCATCAATCACAAGCAGTGGAATCAAAAGTCTTCAGCATTTCTTTTTTTTTCCTCCTCTGTCCCTTATAATCCTTAGCTTAATTTAGGGATTACCTTCTAAGGAAATCTTTCAAGCTTCACTCTACACATTCCTTGTTCATTCTGTCTCCTTAAATTATTCTGTAAATTATATACCCCCCAGTAAAATGTAAGCTGGAAGGTAAAGGGCTAGTTTGTTTTTGTCTTTGCTAATTCCAGCAGCTAAAGATAACTTGAGTAGGTAGTTAATACATGTTGCATGAGTAGTATAATCTGTACTTTGCCAGATACAGAAATCTTCCATTTTAGTTCACCTATTATATCCATAATTATGTGTAGGCCTGTGAGCATGAAGATAAAGCTAGCTGCTCCTACCTGTTAAAACAAAAATAAAAAAACTTATTCTGGGGAATGCATTAGGTATAAAACAGACAAACCATTTGAGAGGAAGGAAGGTCACCAATGGGGCTCAATTTGGGATTCTAGGAAACTGGTCTTTTATACTTGATTTCCCAAGATTCATCTTTAAAGAGATGAAAAGTGTTGGTACCATGGAAGGGGGAGGGAAGTGGTAGGAAGTCAGGAGGACTATAGAATTATGGGCTTAACTAAATGGGCTAGTTTGGCTGGAATGTAGATTGCCTGAAGAAGTATAAATCTTCAATTTCTAAAGGTAGATTGGAGTCAGTTTATGAATCACCTTAAGAACTGGGCTGATGTTTGCCCTAGAAGTATAAGGAAGCCACCAAAGACTTGAGAGTAGTAATGAAAACCAGACGTTTTTAGGAAGATGATTTTGTCAACTTTGTGATGGGTAGTTTGGGGAGGGAGAGATACTAGAGCAAGGTCATCCAAGAAGTTATTGCTTTAGTAGAACTAAGACATGATGAAGGCCATAATTTAGAGTTGTGGCTCTGTGAGTAGAGAAGGGTTGAGATGAAGATAGTGAGGTGAAATGGACACTAGATGGATTGACTGCCTCAGAGGTTTTTGAAAAGTTGAGTATTTGGATGTGGTGATTCTCTCAACAGAAAGAAATATTTGAAGGAGTATTGTCATTAACAACTTCTGTTTTGTTAAGTTTAAAATATGAAATACCCAGAGAGGACTAGCAAGCAGCTGATTAGATGGGACTGGAACTTAAATTTGGAAGCTACACCATAGGATTTGGTGAGAGTACTAAAAAAAATGTAGGGAAAAGGGCATAGAGGCCAGCAAAAAGTATTAGGGGATATTAGAGATTAAAAAAAAAAAAAAAAAAAAAAAAAAAAAGAATGGCCAGGCATAGAATAAAACCAGAAGAGAATAGTGTCATGGAAGCCTAGCAAGGAGAAAGTATATGCAGAAGGAGGAATAGTTGAAGATTTTCAGTAGCTGGAGAAATTAAGTAATATGAGGTCTGAGAAAAGACTTGTCAAAATCAGCAACTAAGAGATCTTAGTAACATTCTTAATTATTCATAAATCCATATGCTTTAGAGACAGTGCTTTAAAATAGCAGTTCATTTTTTGAAAATAAGTTTGTTTCTAATTCATGGATAGTAAGAATGATTTAAAAATTGGTTTAAGTATTTTCAGAAGTAAGGGATGAGAGTCTAACGTATTGTAAATTACATAAAAGCCAATCCATTCATATTTGCCTCAAGAAAATAACCCAGAGTAGATAACATCAGAAGCTTGTTGCTTAAGAAGTCATTTCTGAATCAACACTATGTAGTAGACTACTGACTTCTTAGAGATCAAGATTAATTCAAAAGTGGAAAAAAAAATCAGCAGGAAAAAGACAATTACAATCTCACCCATTTAAACAAGGAAGGAAAGGATATCAATTCATAAGGGGTTTTTTGGTTTTTTTTTTTTTTTTTTTCTAACAAGTTTGTGTGATGTAAATGGTTACTGAAATAAAACCCAAACAACTTAAATTTTGGCTCAGTTAGCAAGTGCCTGTTTAGGCACTTATGAGTAACCTCATCTAATAAAATAGCAGTGGGAGGGAAATAGATTTAACAAAAGCTGGTAAGAAAACCAACTAAACAGTCACTGAAAAAAATATTAAGGATGGAACTATAAGGAAGAAGACAACAAGGACAGTGAAGAAGACTACAGTTAACATTACATTTGAACACTAGCGTTAGAATTCAAGAAGTAGAAATGATACTTAAGAAAACAAAGATAGTAAACTAGACCAATTACACACAGAGGAGTTGTGTGTGTTCAGAAGCAGTACAGTGTTGAGTTGATTCTTAGGGTATCCAAAGAAGGAAAAAATAAGATGTGAGAAAAAATCTTGTACTGGGGGAAAAAAGCAATTAAGAGTAACCATAACTACTGATCCATAGGCCTGCTTTCCTATCTTGATTTTTTAACAATTGAGAAGACATACATTGAAGGCATTCAATAAGAAAGATTTTCACAGTAGGCCACATCTTTATAACAATTCACAAATATACAGAGTATAAGATCTCACTATATTGTTGATGATAAAGGATTTGATTCAATAGAACAAGAAGGTATCTTGAAGGGACTTCTTTGGCATATGTGAAAATTATACAAGATTCTTTTGTTCAATGATAGTATAATTTTATCAAGCCCCAAAATACTTCAGAGTCTCTTACATAAGATCCTTAATCACCCAAAAGAGGTTGGCTTAGCCAAGTGGATGAAAAATGCCTCTTGTCCAATAGTACTCATTTGAATGGACCTCCAATAGAGTTTTATATATGCACACAATTGGGTTTGAGTGTGTGCATGTGTGTGTGTGTGCGTGAGTTCGTGCATGTATGTGTGTGTGGAGTCCCTTAGAAGCTGCAAAAGGACTTGAGTTGGACCCAGAATAAATGGGAAGAAAAGGCAGGATTGCCTTTGGAAGATTTTAAAGTTCATTTTATCACAAGTAATCTTATGTTACTGGATGTGTGTATAATCTCCAAAGCATTGACATTAGGAATCATCTAAAGGGCAAATGAGAAGTGATATATGGTACCTATGAGTAGAATGCAATATATTACCAACAAGAGATTATATAAGAGTAATGGTATAAATTAAGTCATCAGAGATAAATGAAAAGGGCAGGCTGATCATATGTGAGAGAATAATGATCAAGAATGAATGTCGTGAGGTTGGTCCCTAGAACATTGAATGAGATTTTCTTTGGTGAACATTTTTTTCACTTATAGAATGAGCAGACATAGGTTGAAATAAGAAGTAAAGAATTCATAAATCTATTGGAGTATATATGGAATCAACCTAATTTTTAAACTATGAACTTAAAATTACCAAAACAATAGCTTTTTTTTGTTTCCTATTTGTTTATCATAAGGCAATTTCCTCTAGCCCTTTTCCTCTTCTCCCATGCCTTTTAAAAAGAAGCTACTTTTGTCTGGTGTTTTTATAAATTTTGACTTTTTTAACTAAAGAAGTTGAAATGCAACAAAGTCATTATGTGACAACTTTTTATTGGTTGACTTGCATAATTGCATTGGGCCCACCTGGATTAGTCAAGTGGGAGCACTTTTGCCTCAGTTTTTTTTTTTTGTTTGTTTTGTTTTTTGATATCAATATGATGCCAAACATCTCTATGAAAAGTGAAAATTCAATAAATTTGATTGAGGATGCACAGTTGATTAAAAATTAATGGGTATAAATGCTTCTTAAAATAATTTTAAATGCATAAAATAAAATCCATAGAATTACAAGGTAAACCAATTAAAATGAAATGTAGTTAGCAAAATGTTTTTTAAAAAAAGCCCCATGGACTTCAACTTGAGAACTCCCCTTTTAAACAAAATGAGAGACATATTGAAAATTTTTTAAGTTTTAACTTTTAAAATTAAAAAAAAAATTAAACTTAAAAAAAAAGTAGAAGCTGTCACCTTTTCATTAAACATGTTTTTTTTTTTAGTATTTTTCTTCACAAGATTCTTAGGATTCTTTTAAGTTCATGAGTAATTCTGACAGTTATTTTTATCTTCTTAAGTAAAATTACAAGTTAATAAATTGCCTTCTTTAACAGCCCTATTTATGAAAAACAAACCAAAAAAAAAAAAAAAAATCAGTAAAAACTCTTTGGACATTGTTCCTCATTTCCTGATGTGCATCTTTGTTCCTCAAACCACATAAAATATACCTATTAATTTTGACATAGTAATAAATTTATTCACTAAAATAATCATCATTAAATTGACTTTAACACACTTTTAAAAAGCATAAAATGTTTCATTACAAAACTATTATCTTTCATAGTGAACAAATTTAACTCCACATGCAGCTGTCAGGGATCTTCTGATTCAACAGTCCCATATTTATTTGATGTTGACATCTCTACCTTAGTGAAATCAGACATCTAAGCAAAACACAAATATATTAGCAGTACAGTATATATTTGGGGAAAAATTAAATATATTTTGTGGAAATTCTTTTACAAAATATCTTTTAGGCAAAATTTATGAAAATATTTCTGAAGTGTTGTGAGATTTAAGTTTGATTATCTCAGAACTATACAAATGCTTTTCTAAGCAGAGCAAATATTAAGCTTAATTCTATTAGAAAATTGATTTGTATATACCTAAATCTTTTCTAATGAACAGACTGTAATGTCAACAGGAGCTGAAATTCTTTGTAGTTTTCATTTCTTTTACTTTTATGAATAAAGCTCAAAGGCACAACTTCCAAGTAATTGGATTTCATTAATTGTGATGATGATGATGGATAAATCATATAAGAAACTTCAGCTCTATAAATACATAAAAGTATCAGAACAAATCATTCTAATGAAATTTCTTCCTAATACAAAATAATTATATAATTTTATAGTTACTTTAATTAAAATTTTCATTTTTAATGTCTAGAGACTGTTTAAATTACTTTAAAATTCTTATGCTTTTCTCTTAAATCCCGTTATGCTTCTCATATTTATATGTAATAAAAATTTTGAGAAAAATTTATTCTCATCTAGACATTAATTTTTAATTGTAGAAAGACCGAAAACACTAAAACTTCTTTTTTGTCTCTTCTAGGAAAAAAAAATTAACTGAAAAAAATTCTTAAAATGTGCTTTAGAATTGCATTAGCTTTTCAGGTAGAAAATTTTTGAAGTTCTTAGAAAATAACATGAATAAATAGATAATAAGTCACTTAGCTTTTGAGTGGGAACTTTATATCATTGCTCAGGGTTGACATTTTGTTGTTTTAGTTTTTCTTATATCTAATTGAAAAGTCTGTCATTTGAGCTCATTTCCTTTATTCTGCCTATTTTAGGCAAAAATATTTTGCATAAAGCCAGTCATTTAGTTGGATGTTAAAAAGTCTAGTTTTTCATGTAGACATTTTGCTATCATGTAGGCATTACAATTGATTGCTTGGCTTGAAATTTAGCATTTTTATTCAAGATTTTATATTATTTGTATGCATTTATGCAAATAAAAGGAACCAAATCCATAATTTTGCATTTATATTATTTTAAATCCCAAAATGAAAATCATGTAAATACATGATCACTAAATTTATATATAAGACAGTACATGTTTTATACATGGACTCCAGAGCTTGTAATCTTCATTTTTATCATTAATATATCTTGACACACAATATCATACAGTAAATAGAGGTCTGGCCAAAATATCTAGAAGTCCTGCTTCTTACACATATTAGTTGTATGACTTTCAGGATATTATAATCTTGTAGGATCCTAGACAACTTTGTACAAATTAAGTTCCAGACAAGCTGAAAGTTTTTTTTTTTTAAACAAATTTAGTTACGCCAACTAGAGTGTAACAAGTATTTAATAAATACTAATTGAAATACTGAAACTTTACTTGACAAAGTCATTAATTTTTTCCTATAGATTCTTTGTTTTCACTTTTAAAATCCCTCTAGTATGCTCAAACTTCTTAGATATGAACCCAAATTGGATATTTAATAACATTATGTAATTTATGAGACCATAACCTCTGATGTTTTTATTTATTTGAATTCCAAAGGGAAAAAAAAAGTGACAGGTACATGTATATTGAAAAACTAAAATTCCTTCCAAGTAATATTCATGTTATAAAATATTTAATATTGTTTATTATTCCTCCCTCTGATATGACTTCATTTTTTTCAAAACATAAGACTTTCATGATAAGTATCTATCTGATAGTAAGTTTTTAAAACAAGTTGTTATAATACTTTGGTTTGAAATTGAATATTTCCAGAGAATATTAATCAATAGGATAAAATTAAGAATTGACATTTTATTTGGGAAAATAAGTTAGATGCTAGTTCTTGTTTATAAAATTATCAAGGAATTTTAGCCAACATTTCTAAAATATTCTAAAAAATTTTAGCTCTCAATTCAGTACTACTGTGTAGTTCAAGTACATTTTCAAAGTGGGGAGATGTTTATAGTGGTCAATAGGACTTTACATTTATAGTTTATTCATTGTTATTGTAGCATGTCTCAACTATTAAAGTAGTACATAAAACTAATATGAATTTAAACTAAAAGTTTGTTATTTTCTTTGACTTCTTAGCGTTGATCATTACTTATAGGTTCCTAACTCACCCTACCTTTTAAAATCTCCCTATGTTTGCACGTCAGTACCCTCCCTCTGTGACTAAAATGGATCATTATCTTTGTCTGTTGAAATCAACAGGGTCCAGCTAAGGCATCTTCTCATTCATGAAGCTATCCCTGAATCTCTTTCATATCGTGACCTCACATCCAGTGAGAACTGAGCCTTCAGGATGCTTCTAATTCTTAATACTTTCTGAACACATTATATTTATGTTTCTTCCTCTGAATGATTTTTTTTTTTTTTTGGCTTGGAAAATCCTTATTTATAATTTAATTACCTTCTTTTGTTTTTGATATTGATAGTCAGAATTAACTTCATTTTACTTATGAGGAAAGAAGCACAGGTGATAGAACTTCTCCCAAATCCCTTTTTAGCCTAAATATGTTTTTTTGTTAAAATTGATTACCAACAAGAACAGTCATCCTGAGGAGCTCTAAAGTTCATTTGCATTAGGCTGAATTGTGATTATGATCTAATAATAATAATAGACACAGCCTTTCGGTGTAATACCATATTCAACTTTTGCCTCCCTACCTATGACAGAGAGTGGCATTTCTTGCCAATGTGTCTTTCTCCTTATGTACTTGATCCTGTTCTTTCCTGTTCTTTTCTTGTTTTCAGCAGATTACAACCACAATCATTTTCACAACTTTTCCCTATCTATTGGTCCCCATTGTCTTCAAACATTTCCAAATCTCTCCATTCCTAAAAATCCTTCACTATATGCCACAGTACCTTGTGCTAACATCCTGTAGCCCTCCCTTTCTCAACTAAATTCCTTTAAAAAGCTGTCTACACTTATTTTTTCCACTTCTCAAATCTGGCTTCTGATTTTTTAATTTAATTAAAATTGTTTTTTCTAAAGTTACTAATGCTCTCTTAATTGCTGGATCTGATGGTCTTTTCTTAGCCTTAAACAGGGCTGCATATCTCTTTCTTCCAAATATTTTCTCCTTTCTGGATTTTCTCTTTTTTCTCCTCTTACCTGCTAAACATTGTTTCTCCTTTCCTGGCTTTATCCATATCACAATTGTGATTTCCCAAAGCTAGGTCATAGGCCCTCTTTTTCCTCTACTTTCTTTGTCTTGGTAACCTCATTGTCTCCCATGGGCGTAATTATCTCTTTATACTTGATTTGCCTATCTATATATCTGGCCCTTAGCTCTCCCCAGACTGTCATTCTTAATCTGGAGCCTCCTATTTAAATTTCAAATTGACTGTTTTTGAGGCATCTTAAACTAAACATGTACAAAATTGGATTCTTCATTTTTACCCAAAATTCTCCTCCCTTCCAAAGTTCCCTACTTCTGTCAAAGGCACCTATTAATATCTTTCAGTCTCCCAGGTTCACAACTTTGGGTATCATCCTTGATTTCATTATTTTCCCTTACCTCACATATGTATGTGATTGTTAGATCTTGTCATTTATATATCCTTAACATCTCTTGGATTTTCTCCTTTCTCACCATTCACATTACCTTAGTGGTGAGCCTTTAGTTCCAGCCCTCATTGCTTCCCACCTCCGTTATTGCAATAGGCTCTTGATGGTCACCTTGTCACAAGTCTCACCACTCTAATCTATCCTATGCCATATGGCCAAAGTAATTTTCCTCATGTGGATATTTGATCCTGACATTCTCTCTTCAACTCTTCCTTATAGAGTACCTCACCCAAGTGCCATCTTCAAAAAGTTTTCTTATCCCAAATGTTAACTGTCTGTTGAAGACTTAACAGTCTGCACTTCCTGGCCACTGAATAAATTTTAAAACTCATTCCTACTTTTTTCTAAGACAGTAATTCATAATTTGGGAGTTCATAAATAGATTTCAGTGGCTTATGACTTTGCATGGGAAACAAATCACATTTATTTCAATATACTTTATAACAAGATAAGTTAAGGACTCCTGTTGTAGGGAATAAATTTGTAACATTCCCAATATGTTGGGTTGATTAAAAAGAAGCAGGGTCAGGAAATCACTGGAATACAAGTGAATAAACTTGTCTTTGTTAGTCATTACCACAGCTTATGGGAAGTGTATTATAGAGATAAGGTCATGGTGGAACTTACTTAAATTTGGTTGTTTAAAGTTACAGTCTGAACAAACAACTAGTTACCTCACAAATACCCAAGAATGCTGGAAAAGGAATATTGATTTCTATTTATGAAACTTGATCTAGATGTCCATCTCCAGGGACCTCCCAGCCTCACCCTCAACCACATTAATTTCTTTAGCTTTATATGAAATGTTTAGTAGACTTTAGTAGGCTTGCGACAGGGAAAGTATCTATGGCATTAACATGATAGTAAAATATCTGCATAAACTTAATTGAGCCATCAAAATATATTCTATATCTAATTGTATTTTCTTACTTTTGGTTGTAATTAATGTTTTCATACTTAGTTCTTTTAAATTCAGAAGTCACTAACAATGTGTCAGTCTGAATGTGTGTGTGTGTGTGTTTGTGTGTAATATTAAGCTAAATATAATCGGTGATAAAGAGAAAAGAACCCTGAAATTGGAGTCAGGAGACATATTTAAATACAGACTCTTGAACATGAACAAATCACTCACTGATCATCGGTTGCCTCATCAACATAAAAGTATTACACTGAAGAAAGCTTTGAACCTAAAGTCAAAAAGACCCGAGTTTAAATTCTGCCTCAGACACTGATTATATGATCCTGGGCAAGTCACTTAATTTCTCAGCCTGTTACCTCATCTACAAAATAGGTTAATAACATCTACCTCCCAGGATTGTTGTGAGAATCAAAGGATATAAAATTTATAGTCTTTTGCAAACCTTTAAGAGATATATAAATAAATGGTAGGTGGTATTATTAATCTTTTAGATTAATAATTTTGGCTAATGTTTAGATGACATGAAAATTAGAGAAAATTAAATTTCAGTTTGTATGGCACACATTAACTTTAATTTTTCAAGATTAAGCAAGAAAACTTCCTCTCTAAACAATTTCAAAATCTATTTCTTGTCTCCGATAAATAATTTCTCATCTATAAGCATTTGCTTGGTTTTCCACAATGATGTAAGAGGATATGACACTTGTATAGCTAGTGTACATTTTTAGATCCTCTGGATGTTTACCCTTCTCAGAATTCTGAAAGTATGTCTCATACTAAATTTTTAACTTCAATATTGTCATATGTAAAATATCTTAAAACTGCATTTATCAAATATGTGGTATGAGGCACATGTAATTAAGTGTTAAATTATATATATAAACTTATAAAAATCTCTCAGCCTTGAAATTCCAACTTAAGTAATAGTTTTAGTCCATAGCCTATATTTCCTTCTTTCCAGTTAGTGATGTTTGTTTCTGCCTGATATGTATAATGAAGAATGCAGTCATAATCCTAGTAATACTCCTAAACTAAATAATTTAGGAGAGTTTTTGCTAAGTAGATTAAATTATCATTTTAAAAGGAATGATGATTTCAAAAGTGAACTATTTACAAGTATATGTATGCACATATTTATGGACAGTTAGGATCATTGGATCATAGATTCAGAGCCAGGAGTTAAGCAATATCTATTCCAGCCTATTCTACATTATTCTATACATGAGAGGAGATCAACAGAGTGACTTGCCTGAGGACAGTCACATAAATATATAAGTATAGTCAAGGCAGGGTTTGAATTGAAGTTCAAATAGAGTTATATACAACTCAATATCTCAGTATTTAAAAGATGGAGAGGGTTAAAAATGGAGGCTAAAGTGAACATATTAACTCTTAAAAGACTTAATAAAAAAGTAGAGATTTACAACAATTTAGAATGAATATGTAACCGAGGCAACAAACATGTTTTCACATTATGTGGAATATCTAGTGTTTATCAGATTTCTAACATTAATTTCAAAGATATGCTTTGACCAAGTTGAAAGAAATTGATGAATTGGAATTGAAGCATAATTTAGATAAATGAAATTAGAATTCATCAACATTATGATCAATTTTTATTCAAGTTTTAAACACAAACCTGTTCCTCTCACATGTTCCCCAAATCTATGGCAGGGGAAAGTAGTTCTTTAAGAATAGAATACATTTAGGAAGTGGTAAAATACAACATTATAAAAAGACTGAGGTCAAATCACAAATATGAATTGTGTTTTCTTGATTAAGAACTTGATATGAATGAATTAAAATTAGAGTTTAAATTGTCCGGTGGAATGGTGCAAACATTATTTTTCACTTATAAATTGTACTGGTAACAGTCTATGTTGGTAAGGTGGTTTTGGTGAGACATTTTATTTTAAAGAAGAAGAAACTTGGTATTCAAGTTTTTGCAAGATAAGTTTTATAAGTCTCAGGGTTAATGATCTTCACTGATAATAGATAAGTTCCTTAAGAATCAGACAATACAGCTTTACAACCATGAAGTCAATCCTGACTTTCTTTACCTTCACATTCAATTCCCCAATATCCAATCAGTTACCAGATCTTATAGATTTATTTTGTCTGACACTCTTTTCCATGGCCTTCATTTGGGTTCATATCACCTCTTTTCCTAATTCAAGACTTACCACATATGGACTAGACAACTTCACCCTCTCTGCATCCAGCCTCTCCCTTCTTCAATACTACATGGCTCCCAAGATATTATTGCTAAAACCAATTTGAGTTAAGTCACTATCTTACTCAAAAATCTTTATTTGTTCCCAGTAGCCTTAGGACAAATGCAAAGTAATTGGGGTCTTTTGTGGGGTGAGAGGCAATAAGCAGGGAGAAACAGATAAGGTCTCATATTGGAGATAGTATTTGAGCTGCACCTTGGAGGAAACTAGAGATTATAAGAAGGTAAATGGGGCATACATCCAAGAGGGGGGGAATGGCCCATGCAAAGAAGGAGTGTCCCAGATGAAGAACCGGAGCCTAGTCTGGTAGACAGTAGAGTGCCTGAAGGGAGGGAGCCTGAGAAAGATAAGCCAGAAAGACAGATTGGCACGCTATTGTGAAGAGCCTTAAGGGTTAAGCCAAGGAGGCAAGAGAGAACCACTGGAGCTTATTGAGCGACATGATCAGATCTATGCTTTAGAAGTATCTCTTGGCAGTGGTATTGAATTTGGATCAGAGAAGGGAGATATTGGACAGGAACAATTGAACTATTTCAGTTGTCCAGGTGATGCATGAGAGCATTAACTCCAGTGATGTATTGAGTGGAGAGAAGAGGATGGATGTGAGAGGTTGCTGAAGGAGAATCAGTAAGATTTGGTTCCTGATTAGGTATGTGAGGAATTAGGAGGACCAAGTGTGCAAATGAGGGTGACGAGAGGATAGTGGTACCCTCAACAGAAATACTGGAGTACATAAAAAGAGATGAGTTTGATCAAGGGAGAAATTATATGTTCTGTTTTGGACCATAATAGTGAGCATCGATACAATGCTTTTTAAGGCCCATTTGGACCTCACAATAACCTTGGGAGGTAGTTGCTATTACTATTCCCATTTTACGAGCTACTGAGACCAAGAGAGGTTAAGTAACTTGCCCAGTATTACATAGTTTTTAAATCTCAGGTTTTTCTAACACCAAGTCCAGTACCAGCTACTGTACATCTGCTTGCCTAAGATAGGGCATTCAAGATGACTACAAGACATGCAGTTTGAAGTCCTCAGAAGACAGTTGCTAATGTGTGACTGGAGTTCATGAAAAGGGCCAACTGAGTATGTATAGATCTGTGAGTCATCTGCAAAGAAATTAAAACTGAACAATGGGAATTGATAAGGCCACCAAGGGATCCCAGGATAGATTTGGGAAATATCTACATATGGATAATGAGCCAGCAAAGAAGTCTGAAGAATAGACAAGTAGGACAATCAAGAGTATTATCATGAAAACCTAGGGAAAAATATTTAGGAGGAGAATGTGATCAACACTGTCAAATACAAAAGAGACGTAAATAAAGTTGAATAAAAAAAGACTGAGAAGATTTATCAATTAAGAAATCATTAATAACTTGGGGAAAGCAATTTTAGTTGAGTGATGAGGTTGGAAACAGACTTCATGAGGTTGAAAAATGAGAGAAGAGAAGGTGGAATGAATTTCAAGTTCCCTTCTATGAAGGTTTTCAAATAGAGGATAAATTAATATATACATATAATACACATTATCTGAAGGCCTTTGATGTGGTTAAAGATTCTATACTCCCAACCCTGCCCTGCTAGTTTCCACAAGGTACAGTTAGGAACAAATGTGGAATTTACAGAAAAGATTTAGCTGTATGGCAAAACTTCCTAACAACAAGAGCCATTTAAAAATTAATGGACTGCCTCAAAGATAGTGAATTTTCTCACCCAAGGTCATTAAGCAAAAATTGGATGGTCAGTTTATTGATATGTAATGGGAGAGATCCTTATTCAGGTACTGGTTAGGTTACATGGCCCCTGATATTTGTGATTTTGTGAGAATAAAGAAATATATAATATATGGAATGATAATTTTGCCTCTACCAAATTCACTAGTACCACCATCTTTCTATTTAGGTATAAAGGATGTGTAACATAGTGGACAATTAATTACCTAATATTCAGAAAATAGAATGAGATTTTTAATTTAGCAAATATACTTCCCATTCAAATTTGCTGATAATTACCCCCCAAAAAACTGATTAAAGGAAATTTATTGAATAAAGATATATTCATTGATTTCATGTTTTAGGTAAGTACTTTGTTATTTAAGAAAGAGAATTTTATAAACATTGAAAATTTAAGAATAAACAATTGTATTATGTCAGAAAGTATGTTTGCATATGAGGGGTTGGGTAAATTAATGATCTATTTCCTTGAATATCATTTAAGCTATCAAGTAGAAAATTTGTGTATTCGTATTAATGGTTTGCAAATATATTTTTTGTGATACCCTCAGATATTAACATTTTGAAGCATGACAAAAGGTTAAGCTACAAAAATTTTAAGAATTTATTGATAGAGGTATTTCAAACCAAAGGAATCCTCCCCCAATTTTTCCTACTAGAATTTTCAAGATTATTTTGAAAGTTAACATTTTCCTTGTTTGGAAACACTATATAATAATGAGAAAATTTACATACTTATACAATAGTATTGATCTAAAGAAATTAATGCCCACCCAAAGTGTTTACTGTATATAATACTAACACATAGACCAAGTACAGGGCAATTAGTGAAATGGAGTATTGGCAAGCTTCATAGTCATTCATGTTGAAGGTGTACCTTATTAGATAAATAATCATTTTTGTTTATTTACAATACCAAGTGTACAGGGCAGTTGTTTTATTTCATTTGGTTATGTATGCAAGGTCAAGAGCATTAGGATTTTTTTTTTTTTTGTCTTTAAGTACTTTAAAATTAAAATTTGAACAGTTAAATCTGAGGGGGGGGGGGCAAATCTCTACAGAAATTACCCTCTTGGGATTGACTTATTTCTTCTCAATTCCAATTATTACAATTAAGAATGGGTTCTTAACCTTATTAAAAAAAAACAAAAAAAACTTTCCCTCAAAACTTATTCCTTCTTATATCTTTAACTCTGCTTCTTTGATTAATTCAGTCTATTATACTGATATTTTTAAAGTGTTTAATAGCTTGAACTCCAGTCCTATATTTAAAATTTCTAATTATTTTCTATTTTGTTGTATCATTATCACCTGAAATACAGTACATAAAAATTTTTGCTTATCTCCCTAATACTAGATCCTGTTACTCAACTTCCATAAGTTAATTTAATTAAGTATTCAAAGTCATGTAGTAGGAAAGTGAAATTTGATCTTAATTCAATTGACAGTATAGCTCACAGTCTGTAAATTGATGCTCACTTAAATGAAATGTATCATCTCAAATGAGCAAACATTGTCTGCTGTGTGCTAGGCACTGGGAAAACATAGATTAAAATGTTACAGACAAATGGAAGTTTAGAAAATGGATAGATTTGAGGGAAAGATAAATTCTGTTTTGGACATGTTGAATTTGAGATGTCTACATGACATCCAGTTGGAAATATTCAACAAGCAGTTGATGGGATGGGATATCATTAAAATTGGAACTAGATATATTGATCTAGGAGTTCTGTGTTCAGAAGAAGTTGATGAGATCAACAAGAGAGTATAATGTAAAAAGAAAAGAGAAGCCATTGATGAATAGAAAGTTAGTGAAATTTTATGGACTAGTTTTTAAGCCAAAGTGATTCATCTGAAAACATCTGAAAATGAATTGTTAGGATCATAAATTGTGTTTTTAAGCTCCCCATTATTGACTAAAAATCCCATTTGAGTAATTTCTAAAGTAAAAAATTATTAACTGATCAAATTGTTAGAAACATTAAGAAAGTCAATGACATTTTAATTTCATATATCCATTTAACATAGTAAAGGAGCACCATTGCCTAGATAAGTAAAATATTCAGTACTGTATAATATTACTTTGTACAGCTTCTCAAATTGTAATTCAAGTAATATGTCTAAGCTTCTTATATGTATGTGTGCATGCACATATGCATATATTTTATATACAGATACATGTGTGTGGGCCTGTATCTAATTTCTAAATTGTATTTTTTAAACTACCTTTCTTTTTGTAGGAGATTATTTAACTATCTGTACTTTGTGTGAATTAGAAATTTTTAGGGTATATAATTTAATTCTTTTAAAGATATAAACATTTAAAAGTTGCACATTTATATAAATTGCTAGCTAACTCATTTTGAATAAAGACAATAATAGCAATCTTTAAGAATAATGAAAATGAAAAAAGTAAAGTGTAATAAATTGAGGAGAAAAGTTGATAGTTCTTATTAACTTCAGATGCCAGATAGGAGATAACCTTCATTGTCCTCCAATACAACTTTCTCCTCATTAGTGATGAGAATGAGACTGAGGCCCTTAGGTGTCTTGCTCAAGTTCATACAGAATTAATTGAGCCACACTATGAAACACTATTCTCCTGATGACAAATAACATTTTTCTTTGCAGTGCACCACACTATATTAGCTATACTTTTATGCTTCACATAATTCTCATTAATCTTGACCATGGCCCCTTTGATAAAGGTATTATCATTTTATAGATGAAGAAACAGGCTGAGAAATTGTCCAAGCACAGACACTTATTAAATATTGCAGGGTGTTTAAGGACATTTAAAAAATCTTTGCTAGATATTGTATGTTAGTCACTTAATTATTAAGTGATAAGCACTGGATTATGCTAATTCAAAACAATCTCAGTTCTCTGGGAACTTTTATCTTTTAACATGACCTTAGAGTTGAAAAAGTTTTCTTTTTTTTTTTTTTTTCTTTTTTTCTTTCGATGAGGTAATTGGGGTTAAATGACTTGCCCAAGGTCACACAGCTAGTAAATGTTAAGCATCTGGGGTCAGATTTAAACTCAAGTCCTCCTTCAAGGCTGGTGCTCTATTTTCTTTCAAAATTTAAGGATGATAAATATTACTTAAAATGCTAGAATGTGGCATATAAGGGTTTAAACTTTTTTTTTCCACTGAAAATTATGATTTCATGGGAGTTTATATTAATAATAAGTCTATGAAATAAATAGCTATATCTTAGCAGGAAATTATGATTTATTTTTCATAGAACTGGATCCTTATAACTCAGGTTTTCATACAAAGGGTAGAGCAAATAAAAAGATGCAGCATTCTTTTCATTTTTTAAAATAAAATTCTTGGGGCAGTTAGGTAGCTCAGTGGATAGAGCACCAGTCCTGAAGTCAGGAGAACCTGATTTCAAATCTTGACTCAGACACTTAACACTTTGAAGTCAGGAGAACCTGATTTCAAATCTTGACTCAGACACTTAACACTTAACTTGCTGTGTGATTTTGGGCAAGTCACAACCCCAATTGCCTCAGCCAAAAAGAAAACAACAACAACAAAAAAACGGGGGCAGTATTTCTTGTACTGCTTCTGTCACAGGATAAAATAATTCTTGACAACTACTTCTAATAAAATGTTCCTGTGTAATGGGTGACAACTCCAGTAAGACATCAGCCTATACTTAAAATAAGTAAGATAGTATTTGGTTGGGGATAGACTTTTTATCTTTCAAAAATAAAGTACAAATTCTACCATCTGCAAGAAAATGCATTTTATATATTAAGTTCACATGAAAACTCAAGTTGCAAAAGACAATTTTTCATCAGTTGGGTTAGGGAACTATTGTGAATTTTAACTGATCCACAAGTCATGAATCACTTTTAAAATATGAGGAACATTATTTGAGTTCATTTGAAATTATACTTAAAAAGATAAACTTTATTTCAAATTAATCACAATCTTAACATTTTTGTTTAAGATATAAAAACACTAATGAACTAAACTTTTTTCCCCCTCAAAATGAAATACTTGATTTTTGGTCAACGCATTAAAACTTGGATATTTTTGAAAACGTAATTTCTGAAATGAGCTTAAATTAAGCCTTCTGTTCTCCTTTTTTCTCTTTAGGAACACCCCAGATACTTATAAAAAGAGCAAATGATAAGTTTAATGAGATAGTATTTTATATGCATATGTGATTTTAAAAATATAGTATTCTTTTTAGAAGGTATAAATGGCATTATTTAACCGCCTTGCAATAATTTTCTAGACAAACTTAGCATTTTTATCAATAAGAAATGTTTCAAGATATGATAAACACTGTTAAGTTTACAATAATGTTTTTAAATGGCATTTCCTATTGGAAATCATTAATTGATTGAGATTTAGCATAGAGCTAAAGGTAGATTTGTGATATAATAATTTAGGGTTTACTAAATACTTTACAAATATGATTTCATTCAAACCTTATTTTAACTTTAAATAAGTTTACCTCATTGAGAGGTAGATATTATTATTAACCCCATGAAGAAACTGAGACAGGCAGGAGGCAAAATTACTTAATCCATAGTCTCATAGCTAGTAAGAATCTGAGGCTGGATTTGAACTCAGATTTTCTTTACTGCAGATTAGTGCCTTGTCCATTAACTGTGTCTGGTATAGTGAAAACCCAGAACAGAAAAAATATGAAAGAGGAGAAAGTGTTCAAAAGTAAAGTTATCTTAGAATGAATGAAGACTGAGAAAAATCCACCATAGCTATGTCATTGGCATCCTTGGAGAAAGTAGGCTTGGTTGAGTGATGAGGTCAACTGCTAGCTACAAACTATTGAGGACATGAGACAGTCTTCCATTTTATATAGTAAGAATTGTAGAAGCAATATTACATGATTATACCACCATCAGTCAAGCTACAAGTATTGATTAAACATCTACTATATGCAGTCACTGCTAGCTAGCTACAGGGAAAACAGAATAAAGCAATTCTTATATTTGTTAAATATATTCTAGTAGGGAAGGCAACAAGTGCATACTTAAAAAGATATAGATATAAAGTGAACAAATACAAACTTATATTCAGTATAATTTGGGGGAAAGAGCAGTAGCAATTTTGGGGATCAGAAATGACGTTTTGCAGAAGGCAATGCTTGAGCTATGTTTTGGAGAAAGGAATTCAGTGAGGAAGAGTTGAGGAAAGAATTCATTTTAGGCATCTGAGACAGGCTGTGTAAAGGAATTGGAGAAGGGAGATGAATTGTCATGTGAGGAAGAGAAGACCAGACCAATTTGGCTGGATTTCAAAAGCAGGAAGAGTAATATCTGAGGAGGCAGATAGATTGGGACCAGATCACGAAGGGTCTTAGCTAACTAGAGTAGCACAATTAGGTGCAAATGGGGTTGATCAATTTAAAAGTGACAATGATCAGATCTGTGCTTAAGAAAAATTACTTTGACAATAGAATTTAGGATGGATTGATGTGACTTGAGACAAAGCTGTTGCAATTTTATCTAGACAAGAGACAGTAGCTTGTGAGAAGGGATTAGACACAAGATGTAAGGAAAGAAATGGCAAGATCTGGCAGTTGCATTCATAACATAAGGAAAAGAGAGGAGTCCGCACGGGAAGAATGGTGGTACCCTCTACAGAGATAGGGAAGTTTGGAAGAAGTGAGGATTTCTAAAGGGTGAAATGTTCAAAAGACAGGTGGGGATGCAAGGCTGAAGCTCAGGGGAGAGACTTGGGTTGGTAATATAGATATAGATAGATAAAAATAGAGATGTAGAGATCTAGGTTATGAATGAATGAGCTTTTATTAAGTGCTTATTATGTGCCAGGGATGTTGGCTTAGAGATGATAACTTAAAAAGAAATAGCATGTAGAGGGTTCCTCATCCCTGGAAGGAGACTTTGTGGAGTAAGCTGTTGTGTGATGTAAAGGAGATGAAGATGGTTAGCAAATAAATAGGAGGAAACTTGGGAGAAAGGAAGGGTCAAGGAGAGGACAAAATATCTAGGAAGAAAAAAATGGCCAGTAGATAGATCAAAATGAATGAGTGAGAAAAGACTAAGATTTGGCAATTAAAAGATCATGGGTAACATGAAAAAAAGTGTCTGTTGAGTGATGAGGCTAGGAATCAGTTGGCAAAGGGTTTAAGACTTGGTCAAAGAAGAGGAGATGAAGGTGACAAGTGTAGACACTTTTTTCAAAGAATTTAGCTAGGAAAGAGTAGAGAGCTGCAGGATAATGACTCGAAGGGATGGTGACCATCTAGTGAAGGTCATTTAAGAATAGAGTTGACTTGGGTATGTTTGAGGCAATAGATGATGAAGACATGAGAGAGGGACTGAGGTTGTAATGTACTAAAGAAGAAAGGATGGGGTCAACTGTCATCAGTTGAAGTTAGGGGAAAGTGTGGGATTTAATGTCAATAGATTTTGAAATTAGGAAAACACGGTACTAGAGTATTTATTTAATAGTCTCCTTGCTCAGTAGAGTAGGAGGTATGGTCCTCATTTGAAGAGGGAGAAACATGGGATATTTAAGGAACAGAGGGCAAGTTTGAAATTAACGTCAATGGAGAATGAGCCAAGGAGTCATTTAAAGAGAATAAAAAGACCACTGTGCTGCAGAGAGAGCCTAGTGGAAGGTGGATAACATGAATTTATAACGGGAGACCAGCTGGGAGACTTCCTTCAGCTTTGTTCAGTAGCCCATGAAGAGAAGTGGAAGAGGGAGAATCAGTTGTCATGTTAAATGATTGTGAATGGTCATGATTGAGGTATTTTACATTTCTAGAAGGCTGGTAAGTTGGGTTTGTTAGAGTGGGAGCTGTGCTTAGGAATGCCTTTCTCAGAAAGCAGCTTGATTCAGTGAGATCCCTGAGGACTGCTGGGAGAGGGATTGGTGTATATAGTGTCACCAAACATTGTACTTATACCCAGAACTTAAACCTTAAACTCTGACTTTTTCATACGAAGAAGCTGAAAAACATTTATCACCATAACTGCAGAAATTTGGTAAGAAGTCACAAAATATGATGTTTGCAGACTGCTTAACAGTTGTTTCAGTTGTACTGGGCTATTTATCTCCCCAGGTCACAGTCGGTAAGAGTCTGAGGCCACATTTGAATTGAGGCCTTCCTGATTCCAAGTCTGCCACTACCACAACAAATATTAGATTTGAAAACTATCCACAATCCTATTTGATGCCTTTATCTTATTAACTACAATGCTTATAGCATTGGAAACACAATATCAGAGACAATTGTAATGTCTATAGAAGAATTGCACATGTTTGACATACATTGGATCAATTGCCATCTAGGGGAGGGGGGAGGGGGAATGGAGGGAAAAAAAATTAGAACACAAGGTTTTGTAAGGGTGAATGTTGAAAACTATCCATGTATATATTTTGAAAATAAGAAACTTTAATTTAAAAAAGAGATAAATTCTATAGCTTTAAGAGCTATAACTCTCCATTATTAAAGTATAAAGACCTGACAGTTATATTCATTAACCACCAGTCCAACTCTAATAATTGGATTCATATGCTGTAATACATACATATATTCAGAAACTCATTGAAATTAACCTCAGTGCCTTACTCGATGATTTCGTTCTATCACTCCATTTGCAGCTACTTGGTAAAGACAAGACTTAAATCAAGTAGTCCTTTCAGTACACATTCCAAATAGTCTTTTATCAGGTGGTCTTCTTACAGATTCCTTTTTGGTTTAGGGGCTGTGGAGTTAGCATTTTATATAACTTGTTTGGTTCCTTCAGAGCTGGAGGCCTGGAGCAACTGTGCTTTGT